>NW_026126600.1:0-115471 GCF_943737965.1 Phodopus roborovskii | reverse complement strand
ATGCACACTGGTTCCATATCTCAAGAGTATAGAGGACATTTTCCTATATTTGTGTATGTAGTTTATTTTACAGATTTTGAATGCAGTTTCTTGTATCTGTGTGGAACATTGATTCTTAGCTAAAATATCCATGAAAGACAGTTGAACAGCATTTGCCAATTCCATTTACTTCTCTGATTATAGCAATATTTAAGTGATTAAGTGTGGGACCTTCAAAGAAACAAAATTTTCAATTGAGAACTAGACTCATATTCTAGGCTGTTCTCTTGAACATATAAACTCTATTCTCTGTGTACATTCACAATGTTTCTTTCTTTTTAATAGACATATTCTGGTTGTGCTCAGGTAAACTAGAATATGTGATTTATTTCTATATATGTATATATTGAACAATAATCAAGTCAGTGTCATAAGCTCAGTCATTACTCAAACTTTTACCATTTCTTTGAGAAGGAAAAAATCATAAAAAATACTTTCTTCTCATTATTTCAAATCATATATACTCCTATTTTCTTCTTAATTTAAAACCTACAGATTTCCCACTGACAAACACAAAATATATGAGCCCTTCACCTTGTCATGGATGTCTGGAATTATGACACTACAATTGTGTACATGGGAAGTATCAACCTTTCTAGTAAATCCAATTCAGGCTCACTTCTTTCGGATCCTCCATTCTATAGGCAGTCTCAAGCACAGACACGCTGTAGTCTCATCATTAGATATAGAGCAGGACTAGACAAAATGCAACATCCCTTCCTGATGGAAACCCTTGAGGATCCAGCAACAAGCAAAGTATTCTTTAACATAGTCAATGCAATGAGTACCAAATACAGGTAGCAGTTTCCAACAAAGGATCGAGAAAACCTTTTGATTAAAACCAGGAAGGGTACAGGGATAAACATTCTCATTCCTCCTCCTCAGAAAAATCTTGAAATTGTGTAGGGTAATGAGTCATGTCAAGGAAACAAACTGGACAACACCATGGGAATACAGGCTGAAACAAGTTTTATTACCAAAGGAAACCATGCTGTACAAGAAAGAACCTAAGGACTCCATGTAAACACCAAAGGGTAATGAACACATTTAGCACAACCACAGGATACAAATACACGCACAAATGAAGAAGTCATTCTCTATTCAAATGGCAAACATACCAAGAAAGAAATCAATGAAAGGGTTTCATAAAAAATGGCTTCAAATAATAATAAGATGGTGAAATAGAGTAATCCTAAGTCAGCAAATGAGAAAATGAAAATTTCTATTCCTAAGCAGATGGGGAAGACATTATTATAGGAATGAAAAATGGGAAAGAATCATTCTTTAAACTCCCCACTCTATCAATAAGCAAAGGAAGGATTAACTGTCTTGTTTCTCAGACTTCCCATGAAATTTTTACAGAAATGAGATAACATCACCTTGAGTTTTGTATGGCACATCCAATATTAAGTAAAGTCAAACCAAAGTGGAATAGCAAAAAAGCAAACAGAAAACCAAACAAGAACAAAACCTGCTGCCGTTTTCACCAAAGCAGAACTCCAATTGCTCTTACAAATAAATTAATTACTATGGTACTTGTCAGCTTCACAGAAACAGTGATTGATATAGGCAACTTAGTTCTCCCATGACATCAGGAATCCAATTAAAAGGGAGAATAGACTTAATCAGAAAATTTTCCTAAGAGGAAAATCAAGTAGCTGAAAAACATTTAAAGAAATGTTCACCATTCTTAGTCATGTAGAATAAACATATCAAAACTACTTTGTGATCTCATGTTACACATCTCAGTTTGGTCAAAATTAAGTAAAACAAATGGTAGCGCAAATCCACAAAACAAATGTCATCTCTTGCTGGTGAGGATGTGGGGTAAGGGATTCTTCTATTGAGGGTAGGGGTGCAAACATGTACAGCCACTATGGAAATCACTGTGTTGATTCCTCAAGAAGCTGGGAATTCAAGATCCAGTTCTAGAGCACTTGGGCATATACCAAAGGACTCTACATCCTACTACAGAGATACTTGTTCAACTGTGTTCATTGCTGCTCTATTCATAGTAAACAGCCTAGTTGTCTGTCAGTGATTAATGGATAGAAACTTTACATCATTTTTGTATTTCTCATTGTATATATTTTTTTTATCTGACACGGATTTTATCCATATTTTTGAGTTTATCCCATTTCATTTCTGATTTGAGTGACTGTTACTATTTTAGAACAGAATTAATGTTTAAAAACGCTAAAGTACATACTTTTGGTATGTGTCTCAGAGATGAACATTTGCATCTGATGTTATTAGTAATGCAGCAGTCAAAAGCTTTTTTTTATTTTTGCTGGAGAGCCAGCATCATGGGTTCAGGCACTCCTGTAATGATATCAACCAATAATGCACAATGCTGCATTTTCCCCAACTGAAGTGAAAACTTTATACCTAGCACAGTGAATATAAAGTTTACCATAAAGTAGAGAGCACTAGAGATTTTCTTCACAGCCCACTGGTCATTCCTATGCTGGCATTGCAATAATTTAACCCTGCCTACAGTTCTTGCAAGACCTCTCCAAAACTCATGTCAAACACTTTCCATCCATGAATCTCTGTTCCTTTCACTACATTTATCATGGTATATTGGAGTCTCATGTGTTTGCTTCATTTTAAGTGAAAACCTCTTAAAATTATTTTAATTGAAATAAAATCATTCCCCACTCCTGTTCCTACATTAGATACTCCCCCTTCCCCCACACATCTCACCTCATTTAACTCTACTTAGTACTCTTCCCAGGCTCCTTCAAGTTAGTAGCCTCTTCATCTTTGATTATCTTTACTACATATATCTATATATGTGTGTACATGTATGTATAAACATAAAAATAGAACCTACTCTCTCCATAGTTGTTCTGTATATGGAGACTGTACAAGGATGTCTTATCATATAGGCATTTCTGAATGCCAGTCATACTGGAAGTTGGGCATCGTGTCAGCCTTCCTAGCAGAATGTCACCTAGGGTGTCAGGAGAATGAGACAGAAGCTGATTCTTGACACTGGCTAAAGACAGACTGATATAAACTAAGCAAGTTGAATGAATTGCCTTCAGACACAACAAAATTATCACAAATGCAATGAAAAACAAAACACATCAAAAAAACACCAAAAGGCAGACAAAAAAAACAAATAAAAACAAAAAGAAAAAACCGGACATGTAAGGTAAGTGACTATTCTATTTGTATTTGAAACATGTCCAGCAAAAAACCCAGTGGATTGGGAATAAATACATGCCATAACTCAGCAGCAAATTCATGTTTGCCTTTGACCTCGAGAATGGCAACAATCACAGACCAACATTCTTCTGGAGTTTCTGCATTGGTAAAGACAGACAGGCAAAATACTTAAGGCTGCCCCTTTGTCCAGTAGTGCTCCCCTGTTCTTGGACATTGAGGGAGTGCACACACACAGTGGAGACATCCTTAGCTCTCCTGTTAGCAATCAATCTCACAAAGAACTCTGAACAGCAATTTCCATGCTCAATCCCACTCTGTCTCAAGAGCCGGGTCCTTGAATTTCTCCAATGGATGTGCTGGGATCCTCTCTAGGCTCGTGTGTTTGCTCCTGCTCTGGTATCTATTCTTGATCCTTGAAACTTCTCTGGGAACGTCACTCCAATTTCAGCGCCCCTGCACACAGGGAGGCTACCGATCACTCCATGGGAGTTTGCTTCCATCACTCAAAGTACACAACTTAGCTTCCCCAATTTTGAGTCTGCATTAATCACACAGTTTTGGAACTGACAGTGTCTTGTTCCTCCGTGGAGCCTTACATTTAGAACAAACATTCTTGAAGGACAGAAGGTCAGTGGATCAGAAGATGTAACTGGTGAGAAGCTCTTCCAAGAAGGAAGGAGATCCTTATTTCTTCTGATTGGGAATCTCCACCCCAAATACACACACACACACACACACACACACACACACACACACAGGCCCTGATGAGAAGAACTGAAACTCAACCCACCACAGCAGCGTGGCTACTCACAAAATAATACACTGGCACAGGAAAGGACTCTAGGCACAGATCAGGAATGTATGAGAAAGAAACCCAAATTCCTAGATGCATAAAACAAAGTTAACAAACCAGGCCACAGGACACCAGATGACAACCAGGAGATAACGACACTGCCACTCAACAGAGAACTGAGCTATAAGATCAAGAGCCCTGTGGCAACCAGGTCAATATGTGGTAGATGGCCTGGTCTCTAACACATAAGGCAAACCTTCCCTTTGAAATGCTGGATTCATCAGGAACGTGAAATTTGACTCTTGGGATCCCTGTCATGAGCTTCATAATGGCAATAACTCACACCGAAGCCATTTTTACAAGAGAAAATTAGTCACAAACAACAAAGAGTAATCAAAACGATAGGAAGAGATTCAAGGACAGCTAGAAAGGACCAAGACATGAAATGTTTACTTAGCGATATCCAACTTTTGAGCCGGGAATGTATGAGGTAGCTTAGAAATGGGTATTAAATTTTAGGTGGTGATATCAACAAAGACAACAGGAGTAAGTGATTAAGCTCAGCTTTCTACCTTACAATTCTGTGCATTCGCTATTTCATCAGAATAGGAATGTGCTTCATTGGGAGTGCTTGGTGGTGAGCAGCCATCCGTCCTCTATCATCGGATCAATGGCGCGTCCTCTGTGGAAGAAGAATGTACAACAAATTTAGAAAAAGAAACACTCTGATGGAACCTAACTATAATTTCACATTCCTTGTCTCTAGAATTCATCTTCTCAATTGACCGTTTAAACTCTCATAAGAAATCGCTGCCCATTGCAATCCTCAGAACAACTAGCAAACATGGAAATACCTATACAGGCTGTGTTGCAAGAAGGTGGATGGTCAAGACCATGGAGGCTTTCCCTAGAAATTCCTCACTCCGTGAATGTTCCCATTCACCCTTTAGAGAACCTTCAAGGCACAGTTGTTATCTGCCTGCCCTATCGTCTCTCAAAGGACATCTAGTCTTGAACACATCACTAATCACTTCATCAAAACTTTGCTCAGGATGCCATATAGTTTTCTTTCCCTGTGAATTTTCAGACATTTGAAGTATTGCTGTTTTTCTCCCAACATCCTGGCCTCGGGGCACATGGAGGACTAGCAAGCACTTCTGAACTCTATGAATAACCACACCTCCTTAACAGGTATTGTGATTGTTTCTGTGATAGTATCCCAGGAGATGATTCAATTTGGAGCTCCCCATGAACATGGGTCCCTTTATCCTGGTTGATTTGTTTTGTTTTTTTTCTAATTCCCAAATTTTTGATCCTTCAGACCCATACACATATATTCTGTAATCAGAGATATTGTTTGTTTTTGTTTTTGCTACAAGATATCCTATTTTACCATCCAGAAAACTTTGCAGACAAGAGACTTTGAATAGACTACGAACCTTCCTCTGGTTTTCCATCTTCGGCCGATGCCACTGGCCTTTCCATATTAGCTGGTGTCAGCACATCCAGCCTGCCATCCTTGGCCTGTCTGGTATGTGGCATGGGACTCTGTAGACAGGTCATTCAGAATAGGTTTAGTCAGGCTGCTTTCCTTTTCTGAAAACACAGCTGAAATTGTTGTTGTCAGAATGTATGACCTGACTAATTATGGAAGTCTAAAGGGAGACCTAGGTTATGCAGGGCAAATCTCGCCATTCCTGTGTTTGGCATATCTACATTTTCTAGCACCCACTTATGGGGATGCAGACAACACAAGGGACACATACACAAACAGATTTCCACCTGACTGACCAAAGTATTGATCTCTCTTTGTCCTCGTCATGAGTTTATTGGGTTTCAACTAATGGGCTTTGAGCATATTAACCAAACAAATTCTTGCTCAGACTTGTCCTGGAATCAATGTCCTAAAGTGACTGTACAGGTATTTGTTATCATATAGGCATTTCTGAATGCCAGTCATACTGGAAGTTGGGTATCGTGTCAGCCTTACTCGCAGAATGTCACCTAGGGTGTCAGGAGAATGAGACAGAAGCTGATTCTTGACACTGGCTGAAGACAGACTGATATAAAGTAAGCAAGTTGAATTTATGGCCTTCAGACAAAACAAAATTATCCTGAATGCAATGAAAAACAAAACAACACCAAAAGGCAGACAAAAAAAAAAAAAAAAACAACGGACATGAAAGCATGAAAGGTAAGTGACTTTTCTATTTGTATTTGAAACATGTCCAGCATGAAACCCAGCAGATTAGGAATAAATGCATGCCATAACTCAGCAGCAAATTCATGTTTGTCTTTGACCTCGAGAATGGCAACAATCACAGACCAACATGCTTCCGGAGTTTCTGCATTGGTAAAGACAGACAGGCAAAATACTTAAGGCTGCCCCTTTGTCCAGTAGTGCTCCCCTGTTCTTGGACATTGAGGGAGTGCACACACACAGTGGAGACATCCTTAGCTCTCCTGTTAGCACTCAATCTCACAAAGAACTCTGAACAGCAATTCCCATGCTCAATCCCACTCTGTCTCAAGAGACCTGTCCCTTGAATTTCTCCAATGGATGTGCTGGGATCCTCTCTAGGCTCTTGTGTTTGCTCCTGCTCTGGTATCTATTCCTGATCCTTGGAAACTTCTCTGGGAATGTCACTCCAATTTCAGCGCCCCTGCACACAGGAGGCTACCGATCACTCCATGGGAGTTTGCTTCCATCACTCAAAGTACACAACTTAGCTTCCCCAATTTTGAGTCTGCATTAATCACACAGTTTTGGAACTGACAGTGTCTTGTTCCTCCGTGGAGCCTTACATTTAGAACAAACATTCTTGAAGGACAGAAGGTCAGTGGATCAGAAGATGTAACTGGTGAGAAGCTCGTCCAAGAAGGAAGGAGATCCTTCTTTCTTCTGAATAGGATATTCCACCTCAAATACACACAGGCCCTGATGAGAAGAACTGAAACCCACTCCCCATAGCAGCGTGGCTGCTCACAAAATAATAAACTGGCACAGGAAAGGACTCTCGGCACAGATCAGGAATGTATGAGAAAGGAGACACTAATTCCTAGTTGCATAAAACGAGGTTAACACACCAGGCCGCAAGACTCCAGATGACACTCAGGAGATAAAGACACTGCCACTGGTCAGAGAGCTGAGCTATAAGATCAATAGCCCATTGGCTACCATGTCGATATATGATAGATGGCCAGGTCTCTAACATATAAGGAATACCTTCCATTTGAAAAGCGGGATTCATCAGTATGTGAAATTTGACCTCTGGGATCTCTTTCATGAGCTACCTAGTTGCTATAACTCCCACCGAAGTAATTTTTACAAGGGAAAATTAGTCACAAACAACAAAGACTAAGTGAAATGATTGGACACCATCACTTATTAAAGAGACAATCAATAAGATAGTAAACCCATTGTCCAACAGAACTATGTGACTGAGGACCCTGTGTCTTCCTTTAGGACACTAGATGTATCAATACTGTGAAATTAGTCTCTGTACCTTTTCTACTCTACAGGGTGCAATGAATTACATCGAAGCAACTTTTACATTGGAAAACTGGTTTCTAAATCCTGAAAGACACTATGAAATTATGTGTTTTCATTATAATAGCAAACTATTGTGTCACTAGTTATATTAGGTAGTTGAATACGTACTTTACTTTAAAATTGCCATACCCTCAAATTCAACACCACAATATGAATTGTGTCAGCTTAATACTTTACATACCCATTTTTCCGGATTCGATATTATGTCATAATATTCTTCCTCATCTTGTTCAATTTGGTCAATGTGTTCATCTAGACCAGGAGTGAATATCTTATTATCTAGTGTCAAACACACACACACACACACACACACACACACACACACATGCCCACTCTTAATTTATAAACAAACATAATAGTCTATCAGGACGTAACAATAATTTCATGTCAGAATAGACTGCAGTACAACTTTTATTTAATAGTTTCAATTGTACATATAACGTAGCAATCCTTTTGAAACCTGAAAAAGAACAACTTCAATTATACAATCACCACCCCTGCCCTCACATGATATGATATATTAGTATGAGGTCACTGAATATGACTTCCCTAGAAATTTCTGACTTTGTGAATGTATACATTCTTCATACAAGGATAAACTGGGGAAGAACATACTCATGTTCTTGCCTTATTGTGTGTCTAAAAAAATTAAGATTTGAACTTCACTAAACACTTCATTATAAACTTTCTGAGGATAGCACATTTTTTTCTATCTGTATCCTATGTTGACATTTTACCATTCTAAAACCTCTGCTGCTCCATAGTTCACTTGTGGCACATTTTAGATTATAAACCCTTCTGGAACATATGCCTTTTCCCACTCTCATAGGAGAGGAATACTTTTGTTTTGTTTGGTGGTAACCAAGGAGATTACAATATTTGCAATTCCTAACACATGTCTGCTGTTTTAGATAGTGGTTCTTATTTAGAGATCTATGATCCTCCAGACTTATCCACATGGATTCTATAATCTATTTGGATGCTGCAACATGCCCATGTTTTGTTATCAATTAACATGATAATTTTTAAATGGACTACATACCGTCCTCTGGAAGTCCAGATAGTAGTGTTGCCAATTGGACTTTCACATTGGCTGATAGCCCAGGTTGTCTGCAATCCTCAGCTTGTGTGCCATCTGGCAGAGGACTCTGTGAAAGAGTCATTAGTCAGGATGCTTTCCCTTTCTGAGAACACAACTCAACTTGCCATTTTCAGAAAACAACACTTGACAAATATGTGAAGTCTATAGGGAGCACTAGGTTGTTGCAGGGCAAATCTCGTCTTCAGGCTCAAGTGCATCTATCCTTACTTCTAGTTCTCCCTTATGAAGAACTAGTGACCAGAAGAAGAAACACATTTACAGAGTTCCACCTGATTGACCAAGGTAATCATCTCTTTTCACCCTCCTCAGTATGAATTTTATTTATCTGCTACTGGGCTTTGGTCATATTCACCAAATACACTTCTGCCCAGACTCTTCGTGTAAACAACAACCTAAGAAAGTGTAGGAAATGATGTATTATGATACTTGCTTTGTCACTGAAGCAAGTGACATTTTCCTTAAACTCCTCCAATAAATATGATGTTTTTCACTTTAAAATCTCCTATCCATTTCTGTATTCTGACATGTCAATGAGTGTTAGATCTTCACCTGCAATACTATTTCTACTTAATCTTCTCAGCATAATGGAGGCTTTTGTTTATTTAGAGGCAAATTGGTTCCATATCTCATAGTATAGAGTACAGCTTTCTATATTTTATGTGTCTGGGTATATTACAAAGATTTGGAATTCACAGTTTCCTGTATCTGTGTGGAATATTGAGTCTTAGCTAAAATATCCATGGAGGACAGCATTTTCTAATTTCATTTCCTTCTCTGATTATAGCAATATTTATGTGACTAAGGGTTGGTACTTCAAAACAAAACTTTCAGATGGGAACAAGACTTATCTTCTAGGCTGTTCTCTTGAACATACGGCCCGATCCTCTTTGTATATACAAAAATATTTATTTATTCTTCATAGGCATATTCTAGTCGTGTTCAGGTAAACTAGAGTATGATATTTATTTCTATGTATAAATCTAACAATAATTAATTAAGTCAGTGTCATAAGCCAAGTCATTACTCAAACTTTTACCATTTCTCTGAGGAGGTAAAAATCATGAAAAATACTTTCTTCTCATTATTCAAACCATAGATTACTCCATCTTATCTTCGTAATTGAAGAACTACAAATTTCCCACTGACAAACACAAAATATATGAGCCCTTCACCTTGTCATGGATGTCTGGAATTATGACACTACAATTGTGTACATGGGAAGTATCAACCTTTCTACTAAATCCAATTCAGGCTCACTTTTTTCGCATCCTCCATTCTATAAGCAGACTCTATAAGCACATTCTATAAGCACAGACACACTGTACACTCATCATTAGATGTAGAGCATGACTGTGACAAAATCCAACTTCCCTTCCTGATAGAAACCCTTCAGGATCGATCCAGCAACAAGCAAAGTATTCTTTAACATAATCAATGCAATAAGTACCAAACACAGGCAGCAGTTTCCAACACAAGACAGAGAAAGCATTTTGAGTAAAATCATGAAGGATACAGGGATAAACATTCTCACTCCTCCTCCTCAGGAAAATCCTTGAAATTGTACAGATCAATGAGTCATGTCAAGGAAACAAACTGGACACCATCACGGGAATTCAGGCTGAAAGAAGTTTTATTACCAAAGGAATCCATGCTGTACAAGAATGATCCTAAGGCCTCCAAATGTAAACACCAAAGGGTAATATACACATTTAGCAAAACCACAGGACACAAATGCAGGTACTAAAGGAAGTAGTCTTTCTCTATGCAAATGGCAAACATACTGAGAAAGAAATGAATGACAGGATTTCATAAAAATGGCTTCAAATGATATTAAGACAGTGAAATATAATAATCCTAAGTCAGCAAATGAGAAAAAGAAAACTTTCTTAAATCTAAGCAGATGAGAGGACATTATCATAGGATGGAAAAACGGGAAAGAGTTGTTCTTTAAACTCCTCATGCATCAATAAGCAAAGGAAGGATTAACTGTCTTGCTTCTCAGACTTCCCATGAAATTTTCACAAAAATCAGATAACATCATCTTGAGTTTTGTATGTAAATCCAATAGTAAGTAAAGTCAAACCAAACTGGAATGGCAAAAAAGCAAACAGCAAACCAACCAACAACAAAACCTGCTGCAGCTTTCACCATAGCAAAATTCGATTGCACTCACAAATAAATTAATTACTATGGTACTTGTCGACTTCATAGAAACAGTGATTGATACAGGCAACTTAGTTCATGCATGCCATCCAGAATCCTACAGCCACTTGAATTTTGAAAAGGATTCCAACATTTCCCACCAGAGAAAGGACAGCATCTTTAACCAAGTGTCACGATGAAAATGGGTAGACTCTTAGACCCTTATTCGTATGCAAGGGGATCCTTCATTCTCAGGCTTTATAAATATTGACTCCAAATGTTTCTATGCTTTGTAGATAAGAACTGAAACTCGTAACATATTACAGGTGAGTGCAGGGGAAGGAAACTTAACTCAGTAGCAGAGCAAAGGACTTTCTACAAAGGACCCTGTTTTCATACACAAAGATAATAAAATTCACAGCTCCAAATATCCAGTTATCAAATGGAACCACAGGAAACTAAACAACTTCTCATAAGACAAGGGTACCTCACTCAATAAATAGACAATCTATAGGATAAATAACCCACTGGTAGAAGATATGTGACAGAGGGGCATGTAAGTAGAATATACAAACAATATACCCCTTACAACACAAGATGTGTCCTGACAGTGATGTTTGTCTTTATTGGTTACATATACCACATTTACCTATGACTTACACAAAAGCAATGTTTGATTTGGAAAAATGGTTAGTATTTGCCAATGGGGTATAAAAAAATGAAGTGACTGAATTAGCTGCTTTCATGGTAATGTTAAATTATTGTTTTAACTGTAATGTCGTTTTAAATGTGCATTATTTTTCAGGTAATATTTTCTAAGTCAACACGACTAAGTAATTAATGTGAATTTTATAGGTTACATACCCATCCTTCATTCCTTAGATTTGAGTCTGAATGCTCCTCACTGTCTCCTTTGTTTCCCACTATGGATTTTTCTGCTGCAGTATTTATATACACATTAGATATTGTAAATATAACCAAAGTGCACTTAGAAAGCCTAATACTCGATACAGGACATCATTACTTAATGTTAGATGATGATATGAATATCATTTTGACCTTGTATATGCTCAAGTCACCATTTCCTTTAGCCTGTGAGATCAAGACATAACTCCTTCTGCACACATGGTCCTTCTCCAGGATCATGTCTGCCTGTATGTCACCATATTATACCAGGATATTAATGACCTAAACCTCTGAGACTGTATGCCTCTTGATTAAATGTTTCCTTTATCAGAATTGCCATGATCATGGTATCTCTTCACAGCATTGCACAGTGCCTTTAGAACATAACTACTCAGCACATTGCTCAAATACAGAAGTTTAAATGTATACACTCGGAGGGCAATGTCAGAGGATGTTGCTGTAGAGGATAGATTGTCAGCTATGAAATTATTGGCACATATGCAGTAATATGTGAAAATAATGCAGGGGTACTTCAATGTACATAAAACAATAATTGTAATCCACCATATAACAAACTGAAAGACAAAAGCAACATGGTAATCCCATTAGCTGCTGAAGAGGTCCTTAGATAAAATCGAACACCATTTCATAATAACTTTCACAGAGATACAAGGAACAGACCTCATGACAATAAAGGCAAAGTTAACAGCAAGGCAATTGCCAATGTCAACCTAAATGAAGAGAAACTCAAACCATTTACACACACACACACACAAAAAATGAGACAATGTTGTCCAATCTCTTCACACCTATTCAACCTACTACTTAAATCCTTAGCTATAGCAGTAAGAAAACTGAAAGCAATCAAGTGGATACACATAGAAAAGGAAGAAATTGAAGTATCTATTTGCTGATGATATGACTATGTGTATAAATGATCCAAAAACCTTCTATACCAATAAAGTTATACAGCTGATAAACACTTTGTGCAAAGCAACAGCATACAAAATTATCACGAGACTTCTGAAATACAAATGACAAATGGGTTGAGAAAGAAGTCAGATAAACAATACTTCAATACTTTCCTTAGAAACAATATGTTTCAAAATAGCATGTGTGTGTGTTTGTGTGTGTGTGTGTGTGTGTGTGTGTGTGTGTGTGTGTGTGTACATATATACACAGTGGTATCTCTTACTAAGCAAGTTAAAAACTTGTAGAATGAAACTTTCAGACGCGGAAGAAACTGAAGATGATATCAGAAGATATAAATATCTTTCATACTCGTGGATTGGGAGGATCAGTTTAGTGAAAATGACCATCATATATCTGCAATATACAGACTCAATGGAACCAAAAAAGTTCTAACACAGTTCTTCACAGATCTTGAGAGGGAAACTTTTAACTTCATAAGTAAACACAAATATAGAAAGAGAGAGAGAGAGAGAGAGAGGGAGAGAGACTGGAGGAAGAGAGAGAGAATACAGAGTTAAGAGAGAGACTGAGAGAGTGGGGGGAGAGAGGAGGAGGCAGAGAGAATAGCTGAGGAAATCCTGAATAATACAAAAACTGCTGAAGTTCTCTGATCTCAAATTGCACTACAGTACTATAGTACTAATACAAATTGGTAATGGCATCAAAACAGACACATTGATCAAGGATAACAAACTAAAGGCTGATAAATGAGGTCACACGAATATGGCCACGTGATTTTTGATAAAGGAGCTAGAAATGCACACTGGAAAAAAGACAGCATTGTTAAGAAATGGTGCTGGAATATCTGGATGGTGGCCTATAGAACACAAACACACCCATACTTATTCCTCTACATATAACTTCACTTTAAATGGATGAAGAACATCAACATACAACCAGACACACAGAACCTGATAGAAGAGAAGACAGAGAATAAACTTGAAACCTTTGGTACAGCACAAGAAATAAGAACAAGAATAAATGGAACCTCATGGAACGAAACAGCTTCTGTATAGCAAAGGACACCATCATTTGCACAAAATATCAGACTACGGGTTGAGGAAAGATTGTTATCAACTACACATCAGAGAGAAGCTAACACCTAAAATATGAAAGGAATTCAAAGAACTGGACAACAAGAAAACAAAATAACCCAATTAAAATGGAGTATAGACCGAAACAAAAAATTCTCATAAGAAAATCAAGTAGCTGAAATACATGTAAAGAAATGTTCAACATTCTTTGTCATGTAGGATATACATATCAAAACTACTGTGAGATTTCATATTACACATCTCAGGATGGTCAAAAGTCAGCAAAACAAATGATGGCCCAAACCCACAAAACAAATGACATCTCGTGCTGGTAAGGATGTGGGATAAGGGCATTCATCTATTGAGGGTATGGGTGCAAACATCTATAGCCACTATGGAAATCAGTGTGGTGACTCCTCATGAAGCTGCGAATTCAAGATCCAGTTCTACAATTCTTGGGCATATACCAAAGGACTCTACATCCTACTACAGAGATACTTGCTCAACTGTGTTCATTGCTGCTCTATTCATAATAGACAGGAATGGAAAACAGCCTAGTAGTCTGCCAGTGGGTGAATGAACAAAGGAAATGTGATATATTTCCATAATGGAATTTTACTCAGCTCTTTGAAAATATAAATTTCAGAGGTAAATGGATGGAGCTAGAAAAAAAAATCATCTTGACTGAGGAAACTCACACCCAGGTAGACAATTGTCATTGTATTGACTTATATGTAGATGTTAGCTATTAAGTCTTTGGTAAGCAAGAGGATAGGTATAGAGAAAGGGACTAAGATGGAGGTAAGGATCTCCTAAGGAAGGGGGAAATAGCAAATATATTTATGAATGGACAGAAGGGTGGAGACTGCACTAGAATGTTCAAATGGAAACAGGTAAGGAAGATGGGGTAGTGGGGGATGCAGGGAAGGATGGCTAAATCTAAGGAGACTTTGATGGGGTCATATGGAGACCTAATGCAACAGAAGCTTCGTAAAACATAAACAGATATGAAAGCATTCCAAAGGGAATCACTACATAGTGGGAGAGACATTTCTTGCCACCAATTGAAACCTCCTGTCCTGGGAATCAGCTACATTTAATTAATTAATACCTAGTGCTGTCCACCCATACTGATTAGTATTCATGGAACAGGAAGGTACCTGGCTTTCCCCTAAAGGAGAAATGTAAATGCCAACCCAGTTACAAACTGTATTGTACGAAGATGACCTTCCTGCAAGATATGCTGGTGCGAGTGTGGCACGAAGCTTGTGGGGTAACCACTCACTCTCTGATTGCAATTGAGTCCCAGTTTGTGGAAAGGAATCTACCCAGCTCAGGTGGACGATAGCCTGAGACTAGATAGGTCAGGGCCCTGGAGAAAAACCAAGTAATGCTGTCCTGCTAACTGTACTTAGAAAATAAAATGATTCCTAAGGACATTTTCCACATCCATGGATTTGGATCTTGTTCAGCCATCAACAGAGAAACTTCCTCCTGCTAGTGCAGGGGAGAAAAATGAGGACAAAAAATACAGAGGCCCACAACTGGATAATATGCAGAGAGTGAGAGAGACTTTGGAACTCTCAGTGGTATGTGCAATGTCTCCATTAAAGCCCTCCTGTCAGAGCTCAGGGAATTCTGCTGAAGAAGCAGGCAGGCAGATTGCAAGAGCAGGTTAATATGCAAGACACCAAGGAAACAAAGCTTTCTGAACACACTAGGACTGACAAACAAATGAAGCCACAGACTGGCTGATGCAGAGGGTCTAAGCTACAAGGGGTACCAGCCCTGACAGGGTAAGTAGACACCACCCAGAAACGATCTCCAATTGGTAACACTCACAAAGGAACTCTGGCTTTCTCCACTGGAGTCTCATTGCCTATACAAACCACATTTAAAAGCAGTCCCTGTTCCCAGAAGCACACAGCCAACAGAAAACCAATACAATGGTACTATTGGAGGTTTCTTTTGTCTCACAATACTTTGTCTGTCCATTTTCTAAGCATACAGATCTTTTGCTCTTATAGTGTTGATGGGTTTCTGTTGTGCCAATGAGTGTATCTCAGCGTTCATCTGTGTTTCTTGTGCTCTTTCTTTGGATCTTTTTCTGTTTGTTTTGCATACTTCTGGTGAATTTGCTTTTATATTATCCTATTCAATTTTCCTTTATTATTATTTTTAGATGCCTGCTCTTTGTAATGAGACAGAGAGAGAGAGAGAGAAAGGAGGGTTGTATATATGTGGTTAGAAAATTCTCTTTGAGAAAGAAAATATTCTTGCTCCACCATTTCTATATGAAGAAAGACTAGGGAACATAAAAATGGAGGACTTACATGGGGAAGTCGTGCAGTTATTATGAGGTTTTTCACATTCAGGTTCTAAAATTTTCAATCTGCCAAATACAGAAATGGCATCAGTTAATTTGATTTTTATGATAGCAAAACATTGATCAATATACTTCATTTGAAGATTTAAAAAGTTTCAGATATTTTTCATAATATTTGCCATACCCTACACATTTATGAATCATGTGAAAAGAAGACAAAGAAGACAAAAGAGGAGAAGACGATAAAGGAGAAGAAGAAGAATGAGAAGGAAAATGAGGAGCAGAAGAAAAGGAGGAGAAGGAGAAGAGGAAGAAGAAGTGATGGGAGATGTCATTCTGTATATGTTTTTCATACTGGTTAATAATAAAGCACTGTTGGCCAATAGGAACGGAAGATAGGAGGGACTAGGAGACAAGGAGGAAATAGAAAGTAGGAAGGAGGAGCCAAGATCGAGAGTCTGAAGGAAACAGTATGCCGCCGGCTCCCTGGTAAGAGAAATACATAGATCAGCAGAAACGAGTTAATACTTAAGACAAAGCTAGCCAATAAGAAACTAGTACCTGGCCAACAAAGAAGGAGATAAGAAGAGCTCAATTCACTTTTTGTAATTGAAGGAGGAGAGGACAACGTGAAATGCTATTGAGTCAAGAGTGTTATAATTCAAACCATCTAGCATATCTTGACAGGATGGAAAGTTCCCTGATATTAGGAGTTCTTTTTCTGGCGCAGAATTTCTCTTAGGCTCCAAATCTCAGCATTTACTAGTTTAGTTCACCAACTTACTATGAATATTTCATCATGTGAAAGTATGCATGGAATTAGCAAAGCAGTATATTATGTTTTGCTTCTCAATCTTGAACTAATACAAATCCCAAAACAAGATGGGTAGTGATGGTGTGCACCCTTAATCCCCATGAAGGAGGCAGAAGTAGTTGGATCTCTGTGAGTTCAAGACCAGACTGGCCTAAGGTGCTAGTTCCAGGACAGCCAGGGATATTAAGCAGAGAAAATCTGTCTCAAAAAACAAAAACAAAAGACAAACAAACAACAAAATAAAATAACCAGAATCCCAAATGAAAACCACCGTGTAATTCTTTAATGGGTCTGAACTAAAGAGTCAGTCAAAGATGAGAACACTATGGAATTTCAAGACATGGGTTGGTCTGTTGCTATTCTTCTTCTATCCAGTAATGAAGTACTTAGCTGAGTTTTGTCATAATGACCCTGCACATCCATGCTTTTCACCAACTGACACAGAAGACAAAGTCATATTTCATACTTGTATAAACATACACATGAGATGTGATGGGGTTTATGTGTAAAACATAGGTAACAATTTGTGTTCACAGAATTCTGCTCCGTGTCTTTCATTTGAGGCAGATATGGAAAGCATCCCAATGCTTGAGGCACAGACTAAAGTCGCTTGAGTAATCCTAAGTAATATGGAAAACACTGGATAGGTGTGCTGCCTTGTGTTATGTCAAAATGACACATGGAGAGTCTGATAAGAGGGAGCCTTAACCGAGAAAATGCTTCTATAAGGTCTGACTATGGGAATTTTCTTACTTGGTCATCCATGGGCGAGGGCCCAAGCCAATGGGGGATGTTACTGTCCTTGGATAGGTGGTCCTGTCTTCTATTAAAACGCAGGCTGAGCAAGTAATGAGCAATCTGTTAAGCAGCACCTCTCCAACATCCATGCATTGAAACCTAACTCCAGGTACCTGTCCTGTTTGAGTTCCTGCCTGACTTCCATTGATGAAAAACTGGATGTGGATGTATAGTCAAATAAACCCTTTCCTCAAGTTGATTTGGTCATGGTGTTTCATCACAGCAATAGTGATGGTACTAGAACAACAGGTCAATGACTTCCTATCACCTTCCCTGAGGAAGGTAATAGAGATCTGTCACAACCACAGGGCATGATTCATGCAACATTTGCACACAGATTACTACTACTAAAGAAGGAAAACATTCTGAAAATGTTTGGACCCATGTGATATTTTAATGTATTCACAAACCCATTTAGAGAGACAACACCAAGTAACTTATTATGATGGTCTTCTAGGATACTGCAATGCTTTGAATACATGATCACATTCAGTTGCCTAGCAATGGGTGTGGGGGAAATCTTAGTCTTGGCTGCCAGAGTACAGTACTACTATAATGGGAAAAATTCTGAATGTACAACCACATGGGCAATTGAACTACCCAGCTTTCAAGGCCCCATGACTATTATGGTAAAGACCCAGGCAAGGTTAATCAAAAGTGGACTGAAGGACAAGCTTGATGGTGCCAAATGCCCATGAACCAAAGCTGACTAGGTTTTCCTCATGCCTGCCACATCCATCCAATATATGTTAAGACTTGACTTTGATGTACTTAGGGAATCTCTTTGGTTGCTTCAAAGTCGAGGAGTGGGAATAATTGACAGCACAGCTCCCAGAGGAGAATGTTACCATTTTCTGTGGAAGTGTACATTGTGAGATTGAAACAGCCAGTGGAGAAAATGAGAACACAACAGGGATTCTATCCCATTGCCTGAGGGCTCTTCGTGGAATGAAAGAAAACATGGGGGGTTCTCCTGAATGATAAACAATTTTTTTAAATTTTATTTTACATACCTATCCCAGTTTCCCCTCTCTCTCTCCATTCCTCCCTCCCTCCCTCTTTCCCTCTCCCCCACCCTTACATGCACCCCGACCACCCTCTCTTCCCATCTTCCCCCCCAGTCCACATGTAGGGTGATGCTCTCCAGGAAGTGTCAGCTAAATCTGTCATTTGGAGTAGGGACTAGGACTTCTCTCCTGTCTCTATGTTAAGGGAGTATCCCTACATGGGGTGGGGGGGAGTACACCAAAAGTCCTTTTGTGTACCAGGAATGCATCCTGGTTCCACTGTATGAGGACCCTTAGACAGCTCAGGCCTTCTATCTGAGATACATACATGTTCAGGGGATCTGAGTAAGTCTCATGCTGGATTCTTAGCACTCAGTCTGGGAGCCCATTAGCTCCTCCTTGTTCAGGTAAGTTGTCTCTATGTGTTTATGCAGCATGGTCTTGTCCTCCCTCTCTGCATCTGGATTCTAGCTCAGCTCAGTGTTTAGTTGTGGGTGTTTGCTTCTGTTTCCAACAGGTACTAGATGAGGGCTCCATGATGGTGGATAAGTTAGTCATTGATCTCATTATCAGGAAAGGGTATTTATGGGAGCCTGTCTACATTGCTCAAATTGTTAGTTGCAGTCAGTCTTGTTAAAGCTTTAGAAAGAGAGGCTAGGAGTGAAGCTCAGTGGTAAAACACCTGCCCAGCATATTCAGGTGCCTGGGTGTAATTCCCAGCCTAACCATAAATCAACTCTGAGATAATGTCTTTTGTACTCATTGCTGCTTCTCACTAATCTACAATTTCATCTGATCCTCGGCAGACAGAGTTGGCTAAAGCACTACCATTCCAAAACTTCTTAAACAACTGAAACTATAAACTTTTGCCTGACTTAAAATACAACAGTTGTAATTATTCTGTATCTACATTGGGGTTAATTAGCCTTTTAATGTATATACTTACACTTTTCTATTTCTTGCTTGGGCATAATCCAGCGCAGTCCATCCGAACATATCTAAAGACCAAACATCAGCTCCTTTATTTAATAAAAAGTCTGACTAGATGTTCTGAATCCCATTTTACGCCATACATTAAGCTCGTTCTTAAATGATAGAAAGATGATTAAAGTAAACATTGAATTGCTCGTATTTTACCAATTCAATGTGTTACCATTGTGTGGAGAATTGAGCATTTAGAAACTAGACAATTATCTTGAGAGCACAAGTGTTCATCTCTGTCTCCTAGGCTATGAAGTGGAAATTAGCACTAAGATTCTTGACCCTCTTGATATGTGTGTGTGTGGGGGGGAGGTTAAATTAGAACACACAATCATTTTAATGGTAATCCATGATCCAGTTAATGTTAATATGACCTAGGTCCTACTTGACCTAGTTTTAAAGCTTTGGTATTAAGCATGTAGGTACTGACCTAACCAAGCTAGCTCGGTCTTTCATGCCTAAATTTATGATTTCTGAGACTTTGAGGCTCTTCTACGACATGTAATAGTACCTTAGGAAAGACCTGATATCAGTAAACGTCAAAGAAGGCAATTTGAAGAAAAGTTGCCCAAAAGCCTATGATTTTACTTCAGTTAATTCTTAATATACTATACCAAAAATCAAGCACTATAAAGTTAAGTTTTCACAATAATTAAATAATTGAACTAAAACCTTATAATTTACAGAAAATGATTATATGACTATCCACATGACATTCTAAATAAGACATCAGGTATTATCACAGGGGACAGAAACTTGACTCTACATCATTTTTGTATTACTCATTGCATATAATTTTTGATCTGACATGGTTTTATCCATATTTTTAGTTTATCCCATACATTTTTGATTTGAGTGACTGTTACTATTTTAGAATACAATTAATGTTTAAAAACGCAAAAGTGCATACCTTTGGTATGGGTCACAGAAATGAATATTTGCACCTGATGTTATTAGCAATGCTGCGGTCAATAAATTTTTTTTGTGGAGATCCAGCATCAGGGGGTCAGGCCCTCCTGTAATGAAATCAACCAATAATTCATAATGCTGCCTATTCCCCAACTGAAGTGAAAACTTTATACATGGCACAGTGAATATAAAGTTTACCACAAAGTAGAGAGCACTAGAGATTTTCTTCACAGCAAACTGCTCATTCCTATGTTGTCATTGCAATTCTTCAATCCTGCCTACAGTTGTCGCAAGACCTCTCCAAAACTCATGTCAAACACTTTCCTTCCATGAATCTCTGTTCCTTTCACTACGTTTATCATGGTATATTAGAGTTATGTGTTTGCTTCCTTTTAAGTGAAAATTATTTTAATTGAATTAAAATCATTCCCCACTCCTGTTCCTACATTAGATACTCCCCTTCCCCCACACACCTCACCTCATTTAACTCTACTTAGTACTCTTCCCAGGCTCCTTCAAGTTAGTAGCCTCTTCATCTTTGATTATCTTTACTACATATATCTATATATGTGTGTACATGTATGTATAAACATATAAATAGAACCTACTGTCTCCATAGTTGTTCTGTATATGGTTTTTAGGACGGCCACTTTGCATTAAACAACCAATAAGTGGGTTTACCTTGAAGAGAAGCAACATTTGATAATAAATTCAAAATCTAGGGATGGAACACAGTGAAGGATTTCATCTTCTACCTTAACATGTCCACTGGTATTTTTATAATTCCAGTCTTTTTATGCAGCTGTTTCTAGGAGAGACTGTTGCATGGAAGACTTCCTCATTATTCTGCCTATTACAATCTTTTCAATCCCTCTTCCTCAATGTTTTCTGAGCCACAGACTCAAGAGTTGTGATGTAGATGTACAAGCCAACATTTCTTGGGAGCATATCTCAAAGGAACCAACCCCCAAACAAATGCCAAAGGATTTCAATATTTTGTTGAATAGGTGTACTAAATTTTCCTCTCTAACTCAGAATTTCTACCTGTATTTCAAATGATATTTGTGTGCCAGATGTAACATTTTCCAACATGAAATATGACAAAAACTGTGAAATTGTTCTTTTTCAAAATAAATAAATAACCAAAATGTGCTTCTTTGGTAAATTCCTGTTTGACCAACCGTGTGTGCAGCAGACATTAGCATCTGAACAACTTGTTTCAGGGGACCCACGATAGCAATGCCAGTCCCTTGCTCTGAACATGTCACCAAAGAAATTGACTCAAAATAGTCGAAGCGCCATATAAACTTTGATGAATTGACTGTTTCTATCATGTTATATGATGCAAGTTGTCCTAACCCTAGAAAGCCCAAGACATGTTCCTTAAAAATTGTTCAATTTAATTTTTGTTCATTTCATACATAGGTGCTGTAGTGACCTCATTTCAACCTTTCCTCACTGTCTCTCCTACTCCCCCTCTGTATCAACTCTTCTCATGCCCTCCCTACTCCTTCTAATTTTGATGACCTCTTCTTTAACCAGTATTGTTGTACACACAAATTTATCTATGCCTGGTGTATGTGTGTATGTATACCTATAATGTACTGAATCCATTTAGTTTTGCTCGTATTGTAAGTGTTAATAGCTGACGATCTAGCATTGCATTAATCTGTCAGAATTTGTTTCTAGAGAAAAAAGATTCTTCTCTCATCACCCATTGTTTACCCACTGGTAGAACCTTGTAAGATTATACTGAGTGGCAAGTCACTCGGTATTGTCATCATGTGGGCCTTATTTAGGCAAAAACAAGACTGAGATTTCCTGAGTTCATTATCCTTATTATATCTAGGAAACATTATCTTGCAATAGGCACAATAGTCCTTTGGTCCTTAGAGGCATTTGTCCCCTTTTCAATGATGTTCTGGTTTGCACCAGTAGAATCTGGCTAGTCAGCAATAGAATCTTATGTTCACATTATTGGAGTCAACAAATTGCAATAATAATACCTTACAGCATTTGGGGGATCTCTTGAATTCTAGTCAACATTAATTCCAGGGACTGTTTACTTTTCCTCTTTTATTTAACACTCCTGTGCTTTGGGGTAGGGGAGACCGTTTCATCCTGTACTTAACACTACTTAAACTCCAAGACATGAGTTTAATTTCCTTGATATGATAATTCCGTGAGCAAGCAGATGTAACATATTCCTTTTTAAAGGTTAGATCTCAGTATACAGCCCAATCTGAGCTAGAAATCATGACCTTCTTGAAACAGAAACCCCCGGAACTCCTCCTGAGATTACAGGTATGCCATCACATCTGGATCATCTGCTTCTTCAAATTCTTTTGTATCATTTCTCCATTTTAATCAATGCTTAGGTTATTGATCAAGGCAAGATACAAATCAGAAATAAAGCAATGCTTTATCCATCAGTGAAAACTGAATAATCCCTGTATGTACTTGCTTTGGTACACTGCAATCACTCAGTAGCTTGCACTTGTGTGTAATATGACAGCAACACTGGATGTTGTTTGTAGGGTACACAACATGTCTGACTACAAACATGATCAACCCAATAAATCTAACACATCTCCTAATCAGAACGTTGTTATTTATATTGAAGATAATTTTTCAGGTGTTAGATATGACTTGTGCATAGTAGGCAATGCTCAGACACAAAGCTGATATTGAGAAATAATTTTAAAATGCCAATTTGAATTCATAAATTTAAAATGTCAGTTCAATTTCATAAATGCATCAGACATCCTAAATCAATATCAAAACACCAGGAAAGAAAAAAGGCAGACTGAAATAGTTACATAGGGAAAGCAGGGGATGTGAGGAAGGATTGCTAAGGCTTATTAGCAAATGGGACACACTTGGATGTTGAGTATGAAAGTGTTCACTGTAGGGACTGATTAAATCAAATGGGTTCAGAGGAGAAAGGAGTTGAATCTTTATGAACAAGATGAAATCCAGATTTCTGAATTCTCCTATAGATTGAGAGTATACTGTGTTCCTAGAGGAAACAGTAAGCATGGAGTACACTGACTCCACAGAGCTTTGGTTCACTCATTTTTTTTAACCTTTGCTACGTGTTTACCAACAGATTTGTACAAAGCAAGTATTGGTAGTGCAATCAACCAACTGTTCCTCAAAATAAAACAGTCCCAGATATAGTTTGAAAGTGAAATGTCACCCAGAGGTTCATGTGACTGACACTGTAGCCTAGCTGGTCACTATTTTGCAGGAAGCTTGTGGAAGCATTTGGACATGGATCCTTGCTCTCTGAGCTATGTCATGTTGGCAATGTTGGGGTTAGTCCCAATATTGTCCCAATTTCTCCAGCGGCTTTTGCTTTCAAGGCTGTGGGCATGGGAGAAGGTGAAATGTAAGTTCCTGACAGGATGAACCAGCATAATTAAACTTCTGTGCTTTCTCGACCAAGACAAGATCATCCCCTGCGACACAACAACTCCTTTCTTTCTGCTGGTACAAGCAGGAATGTTAAAACAATGACAAAATCATTATCAAGCACAGACTGTAATCAAGTCATTGGGATGGTTAGTTTCAATTGTCAAGGACACCACCTAGAATGACTTAGGATGAGTGTTTCCATTGGGAAGCTGAATCAATTAGGCAGACCTGTGGAAATGACTGTGGGTGATTATCGATTGGTAATTGATGAGACAGTGCCAGCGCACTGTGGATGCTAGCACAGCCTGATTCGGGGTTTGAGTTGTGTAACCGTCCAGATGGTAACTGAGTACTAAACAAATAGGCAGCATGGGCTCATGCATATCTTTCTACTCTTGTCTGAGGATGACAAGCTGTCTCAAGCTCCTTCCTATGGGACTTCTCCAATAATGGTCAAGATCTTGGATGGTAAGTCAAATTAGCCTTTGCTCCCCTGTGTTGCTTTTGGTCAGGACACTATCACAGCAACAGAAACAAAACTCTAATAGCCAGATGGTGTTGGTGTATGCCTTTAATTCCAGCACTTGGGAGGCAGCAACAGGTAGATCTTTGTGAGTTTGAGGCCAGACTTGTATACAAACAGAGTTCCAGGACAGCCAGGGCTGTTACACAGAGAACCCCAGTCTTGAATAACAAAAACAAAACTGACATAATACCAACACAGATGTTTCTTGAACTGGTTCTTTCACACTCTATTGATATTTTAATAAAATGTACAATTAACTGATCAACACTGCTCAATCTAAGCTAGGTAATGGAATTTATATGTTCCTTATTTTGTCTCTCTCTCTCTTTTTTTTTCTTTTGTTTTTTACAACTGCGAAACATATTGCCAAGGCTCTATAACCTTAAAATATTCAGTAAGATCTTTTACTTAACAGGTACCTTCAACTGACTACAGGGTTGTCATTTGCTCTACATCAGAAAACAAAAGCAAAAATACCAACCACAAAAAAAAAAAAAAAAAAAAAACCCACATGAAATTAACTTTTGGTTCTGTACACTGTCTGATAAACATGAGACATGCAAATCCATGAAGAAGATGTCTTTATTTCTTAAAAGACTGAACATAAGTAATTTGTTAAAGTATTTGGAATTCGAGTGAATTATTTTTTTATTGTATTCATAGTTATCACTGAGAATAGACTCATATTCTCAACCAGAAAGGCTGAGAGAGTGTCATTATAAAATCATTGGATAGGAGAGAACACAAAGAAATCGCAGCTAACTGAGGTCTCAGTCTTGTAAAGAAGGCATAATTTTTTTGATATCAGGGCATTCACATATCACACTCATATATTCAGTGGGTATTAGTGTGGAGCTGCATAAGGATCTCAGAAATATTTTAAGAATCCATTCCCAAGCCTTTTTTAGATTTAGTAAACCCAAGTCCTCAGAGAAGTCTTGACTTTGACATTTTTAAAGCACTCCTCAATGTGAGTTCCAAGTATAGCTTCGAACTCAAGAACCAGACAACTTTGCTTCAGTCTCTTCTCACACCCATTCAACCAAGTCCCTTCTTCGTTTGGAAATTTGGCCATAGGAAGAAGAAGCCAGAGACATCCACTACTGGAAGACTTGATTTGATTTCCCTGGGCATTCTACAGTTATTAAAAATAATAACTAGGTCTCATCATCCAAAAGTGATCAATCTCAACTCTAGGGAATGCATTGCAGATTGGAGAGGAGAATTTAGACACTCATCTGAACAGTCACATCAGCAGGAACAGGATTAGACACTAGGGTAACATCTGAACACCTCTCTGATTTCAACATAAACTTCCCACATCTTTTTCCAAATCAGTTATATCTCCACTCCAAGCATTTAAAGGAAATTTCTTGCTGAAATCATTGGCTTCACCTACCTTCCCAACAGGTGTTATCTGCTGGTTGTCAAAAAGAGCACGTGTCTCATATTGAACAGTGTGATGTCCACAGATTCCTACTAAACTGACCTCTAGGTGAGATTCTATCTCAGGACTTTCCTCAAAAGGTTCCTATTCCCCAAATTGAAGAGCAACATGTCAACACAAGAAATGGAAAAGATTCGCAAATGATGACCTGTTGTCAATATTGCCATACACTTTCAGTTTCCATCTTGGCCTATGTCCTGAAGCTTCTGATGATTTTACCCTATTATTGATGCTTCAATCTTACTGTTCAGAAATAAACATGGGCACATAACTATCCGAACACCAAGAGTTCAGTTTTCAAACCGTGTGTTTATTTGAGGACCAAGATAAAGCTTACTTCCAAGGTAAGGTTTGCTTGCTTTTATTATTTTAAACTGGTTAGAAAAGTGGTGGAAAATATTGATAAAGTAGAAGTATTATACATGGCATACTTTGTGTTTTCATGAAGATTTGCTTTCCTACAAACAGGAAAGCTGTGTTCTCTAATACTTCTTTCAATAAACCAAGGTTATTTCTCCCATATTTAAAATCAGATTTATGAAAGTTCCATAGTTATTTTGACTACATCTACCCTTCTCTCTCTACTCCTTCCTGATCCACCCACTTTCCCTCCCCACCATACTTTCTGTGCTCATTAATAGATCCCACTCACTAAGTCTAGGGATCATTGCAAAATTCTCTAAGAGACAGAGCAAGTCGATTGACCACAAGGAAACAGTGTCTTCTGGACACAACAGGGCAGATGTTCATATGAACTCACAGTAATTGTGACAGCACTCACAAGACTCACCCAGGCAATACCAAGTCAGCCAAACTCTTCATTGTGGAGACAGGAAGTTAGGACGAAGTCCTATCTCTAGCTGGGGAGCTATTGGCAACTGATAGCTGTGGGAGAGGGAGAGCCAGTTTTATTTAGCAGTGTGACTCCCTAGTAGGCTGACCAAACTGCAGTGGATGGTCACAAACCCAAAAGCATATGGGCTGTGTGAACTGCACTAATTTGTTGCACTAAAAAGCACAACAACCATGTTGATGTTTAAATAAATACCAATCAAATGATTTCTAAATGTCAGTCAGGGAATACTTGAGCTTCAGAACCCAGATAATTGTGGCCCTATACATGAACTTGTGAAAGCACACAGTTCCTAAATACTTGAGAATTTAATTTAGGTAATCTTTACCTCTGACAGCTCTTCCACATTGCTCGCTGAGGCCAAAAGGGCAGCTACGATTTCAAGGGAGTCATTGTATATGGCATGATGAAGAGTCGTTTCTCTGTTGATGTTTTTCACGTTTGGATCTGCTTCTTCTTGTGGGAGAAGCAAGACTGTGTCTCTTGAGACAGTCTGTACAGCCTGTGGATGTTGTAAAAAGAAAAACATTGAAAACTCAAGTAATTCAAAACAGGCATGTCACAGCTTTCACTATGATTCATGTTTAAGTGAGGTAATTTCATTTTCAGTATGAGCAAATAAGTCAAATCATTCCGGAGAATTGATATATCTGTACTACCTTGACATGCGGTGTCATCAACTTGCCATCCGTGAAGTTTTTGTCACAGCCATTCATTAAAAGAAACTTAACTACACTGTTCATCCATGAAAGGAGGCATAATGGAGAGCCATTCTGTGGGAGAAAGACACATGTTTTTATTGAAATTCTAGGCTATTATGTCAGCATGTACAATCACTCATAGTTTGCAATAATTACATGACATGTAAATCCTCTGACTCCCCACAGACCAGTGTTTAACTTTCTTCTAAGCATGTTAATTTGCTCTTATTATTCACTATATTTGAGCATCTTACTCACTGTCCAGAACGTTTGTCAATGGGGGAGAGAACCCATGGCTTTTGCATGCTAGATCAGTCCTCTGTCACTCACTCATCTAGCTCTGGGCCAAGGTTCTGGCTCAGAAGGGCCTACTTGAACAGAGACAGCATGACCTTTGCCTTGAACTCCTACTGACTTTGCATCCTGCTCTAGGCGGCATCCTCACCATCTATCCTTTAGTCCATCAATGCAGTGATTTCTTCATTTTTACATGCAGATCCAAACAACTCCTCTCCCAGTGTACTATGACACATCAGTGAGGATCTTTGCAACCACTCTGCATGGGCTTCTGCACAATAGCTCCACATGGTAGACATTTATTAATATTATTAATATTAATTACTATTAAAGTGTGATGAACATTTCAAGTAAGCAGCAATCCATTATCTACTCTGCAAAAATTTTCGAGGTTATTTGTACACTTACAAGATCCGAAAATGCTGTTAGTTTGCTTTTATTTAACTTGAGACAGAGTCTGCTTTGTTAAAAAAAAAAAAAAACTACATTAATTCATGCTCTTAATATGACATGGTGCCCAACTTAAGAATTTCTTTGACTCAAATTTTCATTCACCAAAAACTGGAATGTCATTGACAATTCTTATTGCCAACAATGACTGCTAACCCTTAAATGCTATTCATTCCTAGCACACAAAATTGAATGTCATCATGCAAGTCATGGTGCCTTGGACTAGTTGATATGACATATATGCATGGCATTCCTAGTCTCTTAAGCTAGACTTTAATAAATGCTTGTTCTAAATGCACTATATGTAAGACCTGTGAAACCTATCAACAGCAAAGTGTAAATGCATAGGAACCTTTACTTAGTTTTTTTTTTTTTTTTTTTTTTTTTTTTTTTTTATACAAAGTTTAAGCTGTAGGTTACTTGGAGTTCAAATCAGTTGGTTTGGCTCATTCTTGACAAAAGTTGAAGACATGGAGAATTCATGGGAAACATATGTTTGCTATGCCCAATGGCAGTATCTAAGAATAATTTCACAAGGGAGATTAAGGACAATGTGGGCCATCTCAACTTGGGCCCAATTATAAAAAAATAATAACATGTGAGCCAAATATGTTTCAAAATCAACAGTTTTTAAGAATAAATGGATAGTCACATTAGAGAATTAACAGTACAACTGAAAGCCTTAGAACAAAAAGAAGCACACTCACCTTGGAGGATTAGATGCCAGGAAATAATCAACTTGAAGTCTGAAAGCAACAAAATATAAACCAGGAAAACAATACAAAAAATTATTGCAACAAAGAGTCATCAAAAGCCTTCCAACCACAAAAACTCCAGCGCCAGATGGCTTCAGTGCAGAATTCTACCAGACATTCAAGGAAGAATTAATACCAATACTCCTCAAATCGTTCCACAAACTAGAAACAGAAGGTTCATTGTCAAGCTCTTTTTATGAGGCCACAATAACCTTTGTACACAAGCCTCACAAAGACACAACTAAGAATGAAAACCACAGACCAATATCCCTGATGAACATCGATGCAAAAATACTTAATAAAATACTGGCAAATCGATTCAAGAATACATCAGAGAAATCATCCATCACGACCAAGTAGGCTTCATCCCTGGATTGCAGGGATGGTTTAACATATGAAAATCTATCAACGTGATCCATGATGTAAGCAAACAGAAAAAAAAAAACTATAATGAATTTTCTTTGTTCATTTTTTAAATTCTACTTAATTGTTCTTCACCCCCACATCTCCCATGTTTTGATAAAGAGAAATAATGAAAGGATATTGTTGGGTGTGTAGGGGGGATTGGAAGTATCTAGGTAGAAGTCAGGGAGGAGAAACAATGATTAGAATACATCATATAAATTGAAAGTTTGAAATGGTATGAAGGGAAAAAGAAGATAATAGCGAACTGAAATTATAATCACGTTAAAAGACCACATCATGCCATGACCCTGTCACCTTCATGCCAGAGATTCTGGGTGAGATCACAATATGTAAATAAATGAATATTACCCTCACAAAATAGAATAAAAGAAACCACATGTTCATCTCCATATTCGCAGGAAAGACCACTGACAAAATTCAATGTCTGGATCTTTATGCTAAAAGTCATGGAGAGGCTATGGATTGTGGGGATACACCTCAATACCATAAAAGCTATGAACAACAGGCCTATGAGCAGCATCTTGTTAAATTGAGAAACAACTTAAAATATTCCTACTAAGATAAGAAACATGACAAGGATGTTTGCTTGCTCCATGTCTATCATGTCTATCAGTAAAGAGCTGAAGTCCTAAATAGAGTAATAAGACAAGAAGGAAATTAAAGGATACAAATAATAAAACAACTAAAGTTTCATATTTGTAGACATGATGTTATAAGCTGTAAATATTCGATCAATAAACTATAGAGCTAAACAACACTTTATCAAATTATCAAAGTAGAAAAGTAACATACAAAAACCAGTAGATGCCTTACATACCAATGACAAACATACTGAAAAATAACTTTGACAAACACCTGGAAATAGATCACCTATGTATCCTACACGTGATAGATGGATACTGTAAATGTAGTATATGTACAAAATAGACTGTCATTCAGCTGTGAAGTAAAATGGAATAATGTAAACTACAAGGAAATGTAGGGCACTGATGGGCCCTTCATGGACCAGGGAGGCACCTTGAGCAAGCCTGAAGCTGTTGGCAGGACTATCTTGCCCCAGAGTTGTTATTGGTGTTCTTCTTATTTTCTTGCCCCCTGGAGTTGTTATTGGTACTCTTCCTGTTTTCCTAACACACATCTCTTGGGGAGGAGCTAAGCCTGAAAATTGTACTCTTGACCCTGTTGTTTTCCACTGTGCTTGTGAATCAGTGGATAAGCCCACAATATCTCTTCAATAGAGGACATTCAGCATTCAGCATCCAACAAGACCGCTGTCTTGTCTCTTATTTCAATCTCTAGGCTTTCACCCAATTAGTGAAATACATCATAGCGAGGGAGCTACATGGCAGTGAAAAAAAAAAGGGATACATGCTGAGGCCAACCAAGCTCATAAAAACAAATTATATATGTTGTCTTCATGTGTCAATGCTAGCTTTGAGACTTTTATATGTTTAACTTGGATTACATGTAGATGCCATGTAATTAGAAATGACACATTAAGACATGGAAATAGTAAAATATAGGGAAAAATCAAAGCAGAGAAGAGGATCATGAGGTGCTGAGAGCTTCAAACATGAAGGGGTTGGGAGATGTGAAAAAGAAGGAGAAACTCTTAACACAATTGATGGATCATCAAAAAGACAAATAGAAAAAGGTGACTTTGAAACTCAAGTTCAATATAGTTAGAACGGTAGTAAAAGAAAGGTGACAAGAAATAACCCCGGAAGTATAGTCTCTGTTACAGAAATGAATTCAGGAGGGTAAGTGAGAACATGGGGGAAATGGTGTGGGGTAACCCGTACTAAGGATGTATGAATATGCCTATGGAATTTAGGTTTGTAAACGAGATAAAATATGTACTGGAAAATATTATGGAAAAACAAGGATCAGGGAAAACAGATAGGCTGAATAGATGTTTATTCAGGGAGAAATAACTCAAAACATGGGCAGATGAACACCAGCAGGTTCCAGTCCCAAGGATGCCTCCAGATGCTCTTCGTCGAGGAAGCAAGACAGAGCTCTGGGCTTCCGGATCCCAGACCTAAGTCCTCCACATCACGTACGAAGCTGTCTCCACCCCTAATGGGCATGGTCAGTGCAACGGGTGCAGGCAGGTGAATATCTCAATACAATTTCCCTTTTAGTTTAAATAAAAGATTTAGGCTTGATACAAAACTATATACAAAGACAGTGAATATCAAATATGCTCTAAGAAAAGGAGAATCAAGAACATACCTTCTTAAGACCTACATATCTAGTCCTAGCTTGAAGGTATAACAATGATTTATAACAGAGTCGGCCTAAGCTGGAAAGCTTAAGTCTAGTGCCTAATATTTCTGTCTAGGAATTGAAAATAATAATTGTGATAGTCTAATCTTCAACCTAAGTAAAATCCAGAGAAGGAAGATAACATTATTAGGGTAGGTAGGAAGTGCAGATGGGCAGCTTCCAAATGGTCCAGCAAAGGCAGAAACCACAGGCTACCTGGAGAGTCCCACAACGTCTCACAGCAACGTTGGTGCAACCAGTTTTGACTGAGGCCTAGAGTATCTGACAGACCATCACAGAAGCAGGGATGTAAAAGGCTTACTAACCTGACTTGGCAAGGTTCAGCAGTCTTCAATGTGTGTCACCTGCAAGCACATTAGGACAGCATGTCCAAGTCAGTGGTCAAGGTGGGGGCAGTTCTTTGCCCAAGTGGTCATTAGCCAAGGAGAGGAAGGACTACAGATGGAGCAACAGCAGTGCCCAGCATATTTTTGGTAAAAGCATGATGTTATCAGGAGCTATAGTGTCTCATGTCAACGGAGTACTAATATTAAAACTTTTAAATGCCATGTTCTACAGGTCGATGAAGTGTTTGGAGAGCAAGCATCTATGTCTGACTAATCTCATAGGTATAAGAACATGAGTAAAGATAATCTGCAATACTCGGGAGTTAAAACTTCCCTGAGTAAGCAGGGACAATTACTTTAGATATGTAGAGTAGAAATGTCTTGACCACAGGTAGAACTGTATAATGCAGCATGAAAAAAATATTAAATTTTATCAATATACAAAATGTGTCGAATGTAAGTAAAGGTTACAACATATAAGAATCTATAACAATGCAAGTTGTATATAACCAATAATAAGTGTTGTTCCTACCAGGTTTCCTCAACCTCCAAGGAAGTGACTCCTGACTGCAAAAGCAAAAGGTTTTTATTGCTAAGAACTGAACTGCCTGGGACTTCACTCTATCAGAAGACTAAGGTGCCCGCTTAAAATTGCAAAGAGTTTTTAGAGGGAAAGGGAGTTTGAGACTGCCAGTCTCAGCCCAGAAGGTTTCTAAAGTTACAGAGATTTCATAGAATACAATTTTTTTTTACAAGACAGGATTGTTTAGCGCACTTGCAAGGTTAGGGGGTTTTCTTTTCTATGTCTGGCGGGCTCAGTGGCCTTGTCATTAAGCTGACTGGAGAGTACATCCACTCAGAGAGTTATCTATATCTATTGGCAGAAACACTTGTCCTTTCTGGTTTTCCCTTCTTGGCATGAGTCCTGTATCTTTTAGTTATTAATTTTCCCACATAATAAGAAAGTAAGTTAATTTACCGATATCCCATTTACATCATACCTTTCCCAACCATACCCTATACCTGTCTAAAAAAAGCCTGAGCAACACTTTCCATACCCAACTGTAGGTAACTAAAACCAACCCTATGCAGATGAGTAATATACCTAAAAGCCAACAGGAGGGAAAGGGGTGTCATCATTATCTTAAGATTACTTCCTGCTAAAATAGGATGATGATTACTTGATGGTATGGTGGAGGAAGAAAATTTCTTGACAGGGACTAGCTGTAACCTTTGTAGCTAGTCTCTGAGTGGCAGGATATGCTTGACTGAAGTTCTATCTGAAACTCTGGCCAGGCTATAATGAGAAGGTGCACCATTTCAGCAAGCCAGTCAGGAGCTGTCTTGAGCTTAACAGTCACAAACAGGTTTTAGGATGATGTCTGTAGTCCAGATGCATGCATCAGTTTGAGTCAAGTGGAAACAAAAGTGTGGCCCCATATTCTTTCTAGAGATTTCAAAGATTGCTGTTGAGAATTTTCCAGTTCCTTGTTAAAAACTTGAACAGCAATATCAACATAAAACTTTCAAACTTTAAGGTATGCATATTGGGAAAGTCAACAATAATCATGAAAATGTGTATGAGGAAAAGTAGGATTTTAGAGAGAAAATCGAGTATAGGCAAATGACAGTCCCCAGACTTTTTTTCTGCCTTAGACCAATTGGCTTCTTGATATAAGGCAGAAACTGACTTTAATATGAAACATATGCTTGAATTTAGAGAAGGAAAGCCAAATCCAACTCCAAAGCCAGCATTGGTTTACATTTACTGGGACTAATAGAGTACTAGGAAGTAAAGAGAAATAGATTCCTGTATAGAAATATTTCACTAGAATTAAATATTTTTACCATATATCAGATTCCTCTTCATTAGATGGTTCTTTCTGGAGAGATATTTTCTCTTCTGTAAGTACCTACATGGTCAGTGTCCTTTGGCTGTTTGAAGATGGGTGTTTTCTATGTCCTGTATTGACAAGAACAGAACACTTCCTCTCCACACAAATCCAAATCATGGGAACTATTTGGAGGATGACTTGTCATTTCTCTCCATTAAGATGTTTCTCTTGTTCAACTTGAATCTTGATCAACTTAGATGGTATCCACAGCTTTTGTTCTCCTGTTGATACAAAAGCAAAACCCCTACCCCAACGTAGCACATATCCTGGTTTCCATACTGAGGTCAATACCTCCTTGAAGGACACAGGTTGGTTTAGTTCAGAAGTTTTTACTATTTTGCAGTGTCTTTCTGTAGCTGTTTTTCCTTTCTCATTAGTATTAAGAAAGCATTATGTAATCTGTGTCTGGGTGTCTTGGTTCCCCCTGCCTGTTTATAGAGCATTTCTTTTAAAGCACAATTAGATCTCTCAACTACTTGTTGTCCTGTAGGATTGTATGGTATACCGGTTATGTGCCTTATGTTATAATACTCAAAAAACTGTTTCAATTTGCTGGAGACTTATGCTGGAGCATTGTCAGTTTTCCTTTGTGCAGCTATTCCTATAATGGCCATTACCTCTAATAGGTGTGTGGTATCAAAATCAGCCTTTTGAGAGCTCAGAACAGTGGCCCATAGAAATCCTGAAAATGTGTCTATGATGCACATATTATAATTTTCCAAATTCTGCAAATTCATTTGCCATATTTCATTCCTATTTATACCTTTAAGGTTACACCAGGCTGGCAGAGGAGTTTGGTAATAGAATGAGCAAGTAGGACATTTCCTTACGATTTCCTTAGCTTGTTGCCAAGTAATAGAAAAATCCTTTTTTAAACCTTTGCTGTTAACATGATGCTTCTTATGAAACCCCGAGGCCTCTAGCACACTTCCTATTAATAACCGATCAATTTCATCATTGCCTTGTGCTAGAGGACCTAGCAGACCCATATGTGATCTGATGTGCTGTGTGTGTGTGTGTGTGTGTGTGTGTGTGTGTGTGTGTGTGTGAGAGCTAGCCCTAATCCTGATAGCAGCTTGTAATTGTATAAACAATGAAGTTAATTCTGCATCATCAGGAATAAATTCGGCAGTCTCAATATGCAAGACAAATCTCTGCGTATTGAGAGTAAGTAATTATATTGCGGGATTCTGTAAAATCTATAAGTACCATGAGAATGGCATACAATTCTGTCCTTTGTTCAGAATTAAAGGGCTTTGAACTACTAATATTTCCTGATTTATATGAGGTCTTACCTGATCTGTTTGCATCAGTGTAGAATTTAGGAACTTCAGAGATTTGTATCTTTCTTAAAATTTGTGGAAGTATCCACATCATTTTCTTTAAGAGTTTTATTCTCTCACTTTTGGGATAACTGTTAGTAATCACTCCCAAAATGTTACTACAAGCTCTTTTCCAATATTCATTATCTTTCCATAAGGAGGAAATTTCCTTATTAGTTAAAGGTACTATAATTTCTGCTGGGTCCTTTCCTGTCAATTGACTAAGTCTTAATTTACAATTTAAAATCAAATCAGAGATCTTTTCTATGCTTATTTTTAGTTTCTGATTCTTTTCATGTGGTAGAAATATCCATTCTAATATGATATCTTCTGACTTCATCAAATCCCTGAAAGGTGTTCTCTACATGGTAACACAACCAGAATATAGTCTAGTTTCGGATAACACGGTGAATATATGGCTCTAGTATCCTCTTTTCTACAGACTCTAATTCCTTTTTAGTTTCAGCTGGTAATATTGATGGACTATTCAAGTCCTTGTCTCCTTTTAGGGCCATTTTCAAGTGTTTTAAATATGCCCTTCTACTTCAATTATGGTTTGTAGCTGAGAAACCTCTCCTGATCTGTACTTTTTGTGACCTAGTTTTTTTGTAGACCTGTTTTATATACTAAGTAGTTGATAGAATTGATTCTTTGTATTTTCTTAGGTGCAATTTTTAATCCCCAGCGAGGTCAAAACTTCTTTTTTTTTTACTCAGATATTTTTTCTAATATTTCTATTTTAGCATCATCCAACAATATGTCATCCATGTAATGGTAAATTATGGATTGTGGGTACTGTTTAGGAATTATTTCCAAACATTTTTGCAGAAAATATTGTCAGAGGGTTGGGCTATTTAGCATTCCCTGTGGCAGAAAGTTCCATTGATATCTCTTGACTGGCAGAGAATTATTGTATTAGGTATCATGAATGCAAAGTTTCTTTATCTTTTTCATGTAAAGGTATAGAGAAGAAGCAATCTTTTAAATCAATGACTACAATACACCATTGTTTGGGTATCAGAGAAGGCAAGGGCATTCCAGGCTGTAAAGAGCCCATTGGCTAGATAACTTTATTGACGGCTCACAATATTTATCTGTCTCTTTCAACAGAGACAGATGAATACCAGCAGGCTACAGTCTCAAGGATGCTTCTGGATCTCCAGTGTTCCTGATTCCACACCTAGTTTCTCCACACCACCTCTGCCTCTGTCTCCACCCCAGTGGGCATGGTCAGTGCAACAGGTGTGGAGTGGGCAGCTGGATATCTCACCACAGGAAAAAAAATTGCTTCACTGTTACTTGGGTGTTTTATACTGTGGGTTTGGTTTCCCACTGTCTCTAGTTCTCAGGGAAGAGTAATGGCTATGTTGTTTGGAAAGAGATTCTTCTGGGGTTCTGATAGGTGTGGCCATTGGGGATTCAAGGCAAAATGTGTTTCTGGGTATTGGCAGCTCACACTGAAAAAGTGTCGGGAGGGCTGGGGAAATCATAGGAGGGAGAGTAGCAGGGTGATCCACTAGGATTTTCTTAGTCTCTTGGGAATGTGGGAAAAGAGCAATGAGAGACCACAGCAGAATATCTACTATAGATCTGGTGATGACTGGGGCATTGAAGTTGGAGGAACTGAAGGAGTGGTAATGAGCTGAAGTTAGCTTCCTTGCTTCCCTGGTTAGAGTGTCTTATGGATTGCCAGGGAGTGCTTTCTGGAGTTAGAGCCTGGGACAACACAATGATCATAGGGTAAGGACAGGATGGGAAGATCAGTGTAATCCACTGTAAACAGGATCATCGGGGAAGGTTACTCTGTTGCAGATCTAGGTATGAGACTGGAGGATTGGATTTAAAGGAGCAGAGGAAGAGGTGAATATCTGCATGCAGCCTGCCTATAACTCTGGCCAGAGTGGCCTGTAGGTTCTTGGAGTTGTGTACTGGGCTAAAACAAGTAGTGTAAGGAAAGATTGGAGGGGAGAATCTTTGTGATTCACTGGAGATGAGCACAGGGAAGGGAGGTATCTGTTGCTGGTGATATGATGCAGATTATGGGATGAGACTGGGAGAATGAATTTGGAGTAGAGGGAGAGGTGAAGCTCTGTAGTCATCCTACCTGTTTTTCTGGACTGGATGCTTTTATTTACAGTTATACTCATAACAATGACTGCCATCTACCTTGGTCAGAGGAATGTCTTTTGCCATAGGTAGTAATTAAGGTAGAGACTCCTAACTACTTAAAATTATCAGAATAAGTTACTGTGATGCTAATCTGAAGATGAGTCATTTGTACCAACCTCCCACTATGGAAAGTTCAGGAAACACTAAGGAACAATTAATGGTCAGGAGAAACAAAAGATTATGAATATGTGAAATGCTCTGTTCCAGACAGAACAAAGCTGATGCACAGATCAATTCACACAGCAGCTGTGTGTCATACACTAGACTTGCACAAGGTCAAGCCAGTCAAAAATCCAGCATGAATGCGGATGGTTGGCAGCTGATGGTTCTTAAAGGAGGGGATGATTTTGTCTTGGATTTGTGGCTACTAATAGGTTGCCTATGTTCCAGTAGATGGTTTCACAAACATTCACACATACTTAGCACTACTTGAACTGAGTGAACTATTAAGGATTATTTTTTTTAAAGGACATGCAGTCCATAGGATTCAGGGATACATGTTGATAAATACCAGGGCATGTGGAAAGTCACCAGTGCAATGTAGATAGAACATATTTTTTAAAAATAAATCATTATATGAATGCATGAATGTTTCAAAAAATAAAATGTAGTGTTGCTGTACTGATGTTAAAGAAAATGTTAAATTTAACATTTTGTGGAGTTATGGGACTGTATTAAGAAGACAGAAAAAAAGGTTATAACTAAAATTCAAATATTTACTAATCAGTATGTACTTAATTTTTCTAGCATTGTGATTTTCTGCTCTTTTTCTGAGGTCTGCTTTTGGTCATCCATGAAATATTCTGTCGGGAAGTCTACTTATTTCACTATAACAACTACAGTTTGCATGCAAATAAAATCCATTTGTAGTGAAAATACTTACAAACATGTAAAATTTGTTTTAAGAAAATACTTTCATTTTCCTTAGGAATAATTTCAATGATGCAAATTATAGCTCAAATATTTACTTATAAGTACTCCCACTTCACAAAGTACATGTCAGAAAGTAACGGTAAGTGGGTGTTAATTTCCCTGTGGTTAGCTTAGAGTTTGCTGACTTGTAAGATACACACACACACCCCCCCCCCCCACACACACACACACACACACACTTCTCTCACACAGTACTGCATGACCTTCCATTTCTCCCAGTCCCCTCCACCTTACTTCACCTCTCCCTCAGATCTACCCCTCCCCCATTTCCCTCAGAAAAGAGTAGGCCTCCTTCATTTTCACCCATTGAATGCAGTGGTTTCTTATCTTGGTGGTAACCAACAGCTGTCTCATCATTAACTCCCATTTAATAGGAGAAAAATCATGCCAAGCACAGTAAACCAAGTCAATATCCATGGCTGGAGAGATACTAGATCCTGAAGCAATCTTACTACTATAAGTTTTATTACTGTATTCTAAGTACTTATCCCGAGACGCAGAGTTATCACCTCAGATAATTCCACTAGCCAATATACAGGAGGAGCATGAGAAGTCTTGGAAACTATCTCTCCTGAGAATTGTACAAAAATTACAGTTGATCTATCACGTAACATTTAACCATAAATAAAAAGAAAAACAATAGCCCACCAAAAGTAGAAGATACAGTGTCCCACTCTACTGCATTTTCATTAGAGAACACCAAGTTGTCATTTACAAATGACGTTTATAAAAGCCCTCAATCTTCATCATGAAAAAAGAACTAAGGAAACCATCACATCAGTTCACACAAAATGTGAAAGAAGCCATAGGATTCTTTTTTAATCCTTTTAAGCTAAATTTACAAATCAGGATATAAATGCCTATATTGTGCCAGGAATGTCCTTCTTCAGGGGACGGGTCCAACTTTACAACATAAGTAACTCAATTACGTTGTCTAATTGGTTCAGGCTTAATCAGAAACTACCAAGCACTTTAAAACCATATATGTTCAGTCAGTAGTAGAGACCTCTGACAAAGCAGATCCCTTGTACTACTGCCTCTGTTTCCTTTTACATTCTCTAGATGTCTTTATTATACAGAGCACGCCCCCTTGTTCCCCTCTAAAGTCTTCAGTGATGCTCTCCAGCCTTTACATATTCATCCCAGGAATCTGTAGATTCCTGGAAACATGGGCTCAAAGGACATGAGCAACAGCTGGTTCCCTGCTTTAGGCAGACTAAATGGAGGGGCAACATCACACACCCAAGCCTGAACATATACTATTATCTATGAATATGGTATCCCATCTTTCACTCTAGAAAGGCCATGTTTTGAAAACAGTGCAGGATGCTCTAGATGGTAATCCAGGGTTCAGTGAATATAAATATGGCCTAGTTTATTCTTGACCAAGTTTTCAATCTTTGATGTTATCCTGAGAGTTAGTGACCTGAAATAGATGCATCTGTCATGTCTATTCGTATAAATTATGAGATTTTCAGGCTTGATATAAAAACAAAAATGCTCCACCAACCTAAACTTCTTGTAATGACACCAGTAAACTTTGAGAAAGACAGCAGAATAAAATCCATCGGACTGCCTAAGATTTTAATTTTTACTTGTTTTTACTGTATTGTACTACAACATAAAGTATTATAAAGGTAATATTTCACAAGGAATCAATAATTGAACATCCCTCACATAAAGGGTTGAGTGGAATTGGGAAGACATTTTGGAGTTCCTACTGAAAAAGGAATCAATCTTTACTTAAGTGAAATATTTAGATGCAGTGCAGTCCAGTATGCTAAGAGTGTAAAGTTCAAAGTGTAAGTATACATATATGGGTGCTAGGTAACATTAACTTTAGGTATAAAATAATTATAACTCTTGTATTTTACCTGCTTGAGAGTTCAGTGCTCAATTTCAGTAGTTTTGAACTGGAAGTATTTGAGTCAACTCCACCTGCCAAGGAACAAACAAAAAGAATTATTAGTAAGAAGTAGAAACACATGAAGAAATTGTATCTCAGGGTGAAGATATTTATGGTGCTGTAGGGCAAGAGTGTATCTGCCAGACTCCTCGGCAAAGCAAGAATTAAACTGTCCACTGGTATTGGCAGTTTGTCAGTCACTTGTCTCTGTGTCCTGCACAATGTCTGGCAGACACTTCCGTGAAGAAGGAATCCTGTAGCACTGTCCATCTTGTTTTATCAGTCACTTTCCTGTGGGTCCTGCATGTCAAGATTATAGAGTATCAATTCAAACAGTCCAGACAAGAGCAGTTTCTTGCCCAAATGGCTAGTCTTGCTAGATTGGGAGTATACTCCACAATGAGTTTCTTCAATGTCCATATTTCATTGTGACAAAGATGATGTTGCCAGGAGCAGTTAACTCTTATGGTCCAGAGAAAGCCCTAAAAAAATTAAAATGCCATATTCTTTAGGTCTTTGAAAGTTTTGAATAATGTCTATCCATTTGAAAAATATCTCTATATAGCTATAATTACCTAAATATAAATTTGAATATTATAGGTATCTATCTATAATTTATAATTAATTATGCATTACATTTTTAAATGAGCTACATAAAGACAATACTTAAAGAAGAAGGGAACACAATAAATGAAAATGCATTCCAAAAGAGAGAAACAGAGCATTCATCGCTATAGCATAACCCCCTTGTAACCTTTAAAAAGAGATTGGTAATGATAACTAACCATATACTACCAAACCCATTTAAATGAAAACAAACATTTATAGACAATATTTGGTAATTTGGGTATCATTGATTCCAAGCTTTTTCCTGCTGATTGTGATTGTCGTAATTCAATGGGAATCCAGAGAGGAAGCAGAAATCCTGACTGTAGTGGTCTGCAAGGCTGCCTTGTCCCAGCTGTTTTGAAAGTTGGATCAACTGGGACCCTGTTTCAGGGTTTCGAGCTTGATCAAACCATGTTAGTCTGTAGGGAATTCACAGCTTTTCATTTTCTGAGGAAACAAAAATAAAAATTCATTTCCCTAGTTACCTGTCCTTAGACTTAAATTTTGAAGTCCAAGCATTTTTTAAATGTATAGGTTGTAATAATTTTATAGCATTTCTAATCAAATATATTTTAGCAGCTGTAGCTCTTTCCTCTGCAAATAATTAAATTAAAAATTGCATTATAGTATACAATATCCAGACTCCGTGTATTTTCCATTTTTACGTGGCTTTTTTTTTATTACTCTATTCCTTTTCATTTTAATTTTTTTTTCTGAGACACAGACTGAACACTGCCCAGTCAGTTTTTATTTTTTTAACCAAATATTCTTTTTATTTTCTCTTGCAAGCTTATGTACATTTTTAAACACACTGTAGAGACCTTTTAGGTTTTACTTCATCTGAATCAGTCATTACTATATGTCTCTACCTTTTTTCTAGCCACAAGTCTTGTATCTGATAAACAGCATTGCAAAAATTAAAGGGGCACCTGTTTTAGCCACTTGTTTTACCAAGATGGCAGCGATACATTTACCAACAGCATTGATAGCTGTGCTCATAGAATTGGTCTATGCTGCCGCCTTGGAGCTGTGGTCACTGCTACTGCCAGCTGTCCTACACATCACTCAATTTCAAGCAGGGCCTCTTAACAGTGCACTTCTTTTTTGTTTGTGTGTTTTGTTAATGCTGAGTCAGGAAACATTTCTTAAAAGAGTCATGTGAGTCTCTGCTTGTCTCTAGCAAAACAGAGCCTGACCAAGAAAAATGCTACCAAGAAGACTTGCTTGTCTCTGTTCTTTTGTTTCTAAAATCCCTTCTTAAGCTTTTGTCAAGTTTTAAGTGGAAGTTTTTAGTACACATGTTGCAGGGAGCATTTTGCTATAAGCACTTTCCCGCCAGCTTGGTCCCAGAGCTGCTTGAGCCCCAAATAACACACAGAGATGCTCTATTAGATATAAAGCTGTTGGCCTGTTCCTCACATTTCTTATTAGCTAGCTCTGTCTTAAATATTAACCCATATCTATCAAAGTGTTTCCTGGTGCTCTCATCTTACCGGAGAAAGGGTATGGACATATTACTTCTCTCATGTCCTACATAAACTGCCATACAAAAATATTCATAATTAGCATGTTGGGATGAAAAGCCTTCTGCTTATGTTCAGACCCCAGAACATTTATTGTAGTGAGTAAGTTTTATATTCTAAAGAATTTAACATGGTATATATTTCCGTAGTATTAACACTAAACTGCATTGGAATATTTACTCATTTATTTATTTATGTGTGAGTATTTTCCTGTACACCATGTGAGTATGCATGTACACCATGTGCCTGTATGGTGCTTGTGGTAGTCATAAAATGGTGCTATATCTCTTGGAACTGTAGCCACGGATGGTTGGAAAACCCAGCATAGGTTCTGGAAAGTGAACTCAGGACCCTTCCAAGAGCAACAAGGGCTCTTAACTTTTAAGTCATATTTTCAGCCTCAACTACACATTATACATCTACAAAAAATTTATTTCATATTAATTAAGAATCCATCGCAGTAAGTGACCATGACTACTAATCATAAATGTCATTGAAAACATGATTTGTATTAGTAATACAAGATACAATATTCAATCATTTTATGATTTCCTTTTCTATGTATGTAATTTAAGTGCCTTTTTGTTCTTATACATTTTAATTAAAGTATAAGATAACTTTCCCTGTCTTCACTCCAGCACACCCACAATCCAGCCTCTTCCGTGTCCCTCCAGTCTCAGACTGCTAGTCAATTTTCCCCTATAATTATCATTAAAAGTGGGCTTGTGCACAGAGCACACCCTTTACAGACACTTGTACAAACACACACACACACACACACACACACACACACACACACACACACACGTGTGTACTCAGTTTTACTCTTTGTGTTTATATGGTTACAGCGCTGACTACATTTTCATTGAACAGTCAATTAGGGGGCTTGTCCATGATCATGCTAACTCTTCCTGTCTCAGCAGTCACTAGTTTGCTATAGTTACTTATCCAGGAGCATGACCCTCTTGAGAGTGGCCCACTTCTTTGTTAGAATGACTTTTGTTACTGCCTTTATTTGTTTATTATTCATACAGCAATTTCTATGAGACATTGTTTCACAGCAGACTTTCAGATTTACAGGCTTTCCATCTGCCACTTCTGTGATGTCCCCTGAATCATAGATGCTGGAGTGGTGATGTAGGGGAACCCTTTGGGACTAGGATCCATACATTCTGTTGATTTGTGCTCTGTGTCTGCTTGTCGATTTGTGGTGATAATCCCTTTTGCTATAAAGAAACACTCCTGTGATGATGGGATCTGTTGTTCATGTTTGTCTTCTTAAAAAAAAAAATCAGTACTTACATTTACTGTATTCATGGATTCCTTGTAGTGTTTTCTTTGTCTCTAGTTTATTCATCTCTACTTTAAGTTTTATCACTTGTTGCTCTCCACTGTTTGCTGGTTTAGTTCTTGTTTTTCCAAATTCTTGAGTTGCATCATCAATTCACTTATGTTTCTTTGTGATATTTAATGTAGACACTTAAGGCTATGAACTGCCCTCTTAAACTGTCACCAAGGTTATGTTGTGTTGTGTTTCATTTTCATTCAGGCAAGGATTATTTTCCTTCATTGCTTTCCTCTCTGACTAATTCAATAATGAATTGCTTCATCTCTAGAAGTTTATATGCATTCTATAGTTTTATTTGTTGTCAAGTAAATTTTATTACACAGTAGTCAGGTAGGATACAAGGCATTATTTCAATTTTCTCAGGTTTTCTTTCTGTCCCATCAAAGGCTCCAGTTTAGAGGAGCTTCTCTGTGCTTCTGAGTATAATGTATGTTCTTTGGAGTTTAGGCAGAATAAGATTTTAATTATCTATTAGATCCATTTGATGACAATGTCATCTTATTCTGAGGTTTATTTGATCATTTTTTTGGCCACATGAATTACCTATTTTAAAAAATTGAGCTTTTTAAACACCTTAATATTTTGGAGTTTGTTTTCATCTGTGTCTTAATTCTACCAAACAGATGCTTGCAAAGTGGCATCAGATTTTGGTGCATGTATGTTAAGTATTGTTATATTTTCTTGATTATCTGATACTTTGGTCACTATGATTTGACTTTTGTTGCTTCTTCTGATTCATTTAATTGGAAGTCTATTCTCATATATTAGGATGGCAATAACTCTTTGATTCCTGCCATTATTTGTTTACAATACCTTCTATGTCCTTTCATTGTAAGATGGTGCCTGGCATTAAAACTAAAATGCTTTTGACAACACAAAGTTACATTTAGTGTCTTAGTCCATTTAGGTGGTTTTTGTCTTTTGATTGGAATGTTGAGGCCATTAATATTTGGAGCCATTATCAATAGGTATGTATGGATTTTAGCCTTTTTTCTAGCTATTTCATCTTGTTAGCTGTTCTTTGTATTTTATCAAAATATGGCTTTGTTTTTTCCTTTCTAAAAGTATTTTTGTACTTATTCTTCTGTTCGGTTAAAGTATTCCAGTCAGCATTCTGTTCAGAGTTTTTGTTTCATATGACTATTAGAGAATTAGAGACTGATATGAATATTAGAGACTATTAGACAGTTTTGATGTGCATAGGGGTATCAGTTGGCATGCATGTTCTTCAGTATTTGAAGTGCATTGCTTCAGACTCTTCTGACTTTCAGAGTTCACTTGAAAAATCAGCTGTTACTCTGACGGCTTTTCATTTCTGAGTGATTTGTGTGACTTCTTTTTCTATTGCAGCTTACATTATTTTTCCTTGTCCAGTATATTAGGTGATTTAACTATCATGTACTTTGTGATGTTTCTTTCCAGGTCTTATCTAGTCATGTTTCTGACTGCTTCTCGAATCTTTATGTGTATATCCTTCCTTACATGCGTAAAATTTTCCTCAGTGATCTTGTTGCAAGTCTGGTCTGTGCTATTGACCTATGACCTAGAATTATTCTCCTGTATGTATACCTATAATTTGAAGATATGATGGTGTGTGATTTCCTAACCTATACTTTACTTTGTCTATAATTTTTCATATTATCTTTTGATTTCATCTAGTTCTATTTTGTCATCACATCCTGATATTCTGTCTTTTCTTTACTTCATTATATTGTTAAGGCTTTACTGTGAGCTTTCTCACTGGATATTTAAGCTTTCAATTTTCATCTTTGTTTTAGCCATTGCCCTTAAGCTAGGCCTCTAGGTATAGAGATGCCCCCACTGGGCAATTATGGGGGAATAAGGATATGAAGTGATATACTCAGCTAATATGGCTCAAAAACAGGGTTCAAAACTGTTGCGTCTTGGCAAGCAAGGAAACACGACCATGACTCTTCTTCAAGCAGTTTATTCAGGAATCTGTTACATCAGCTTCTGCCTCCCCCAGCCCCAGCAAGCCCTTAAATGTGTGCTCACTGCCAATTCATCTCATGCCAACTGGGGATCCCAGATAGGCCACAAGGAGGAAGATAACCAGATCCATCAAGCACTTCCAAATAAGGCTTGTTTACAGCTAAGCACTAAGCACAGTCTACCTGGCATCCAGCCAGGAGCCATCTTGGGGCTGTGGCTTCCCACACACACCCTTGGTTCAAGAATAGGCTTGTGGGTTTGCAGAGAAAGTGAAAAATCAACTTCCCCAGCAAAGGTAACTAAAAACATGGAGGCATGCCACCTGCTGGTCTAAAGCAAATCATGTGAACTTGGTGATAGAAGAAAGAAGGAATGGGGTGGGAAACAGAAGAGACTTACTGAACAAGGCTGACTCACAAACAAAGAGGGTTTTAGCTTGGATTTGTATCTGTGGGTACCCAGATGTCTGTTGTTTAGAGGAAAGGGAAAAAAGAGACACTCAGAAAAAGTGACTCAAAAACCTAAAATAGCTGTATTTTGTATTCAAACACTCCACTTAGGAAAATACAGTCATAATGTTACTGAAATATTTTTTTACAAGGCAATTGCTTCTTGCCCTCCTCCATGGTAGTGCTGGAGTTCTTAAATGTATAAATAAAATTATTCTCTTTATCTCTGAGACACTGAACCCAAGATTCCATGATTCAAAATAAGGTGCTATGTGTATCTGCTACTCCTCTGGTTCGTTTTTTAAGTTTTTCAACAAAGATAAGGCAAATATTCTCCATTTTATAAAATATTTTCTATCTTCTTATATCTGATTCATCAAAAGGATGGATGGTAGCATGTTTTACCATACAGGAGTAACTGGAGCTTCCGGTGTTGCCAACAGACTCTTGAGCACCAAAAGTATTCTCTAGAAGTCATACTTTTTAAAACTGTCATCAAGACTGTCACATGATTTTTTTCCAAGTGCAATAACACTAGAATGATAATATTACAGGCAAAGAACAAATAACCTTATTCTTTGGAGGAAACTCTTCCAGCCATGCCTGATTTAAATTCTATCTTTCCTGTGTGTGATTGGTATCTGTTATCTTACATGTTAAACATGAAGTCAACCCTACACCAAGGGAATACTTAACTATTTTTTCTTATGTGTCAACACTGGCTTAGAGTTTGCCTGAAAATCCTATCCATCGCACAGTAGTTTGTCTTAGATTCTTGCAGTTGCTATTAGTCAGTACAAAGATACATCCTACTCCCACCAAGGTCAGGAAAAACCTCATTTAACTGTGAGTATATTGTCATACATTTGAAATGAACACAAGGAGAGACATCTTGTATTTCATGAGAATTATGTACTGCATGTACACATAATTCATGTCATATTTGTCATGTTCTGCATCTGTTTAATGGGCATTATTAGTCATCAATCTCATTATCAGGGAAGGGCAATGAAGGCAGACTTTCCACTGTTGCTCAGATTGTAAGTTGGGGTCATCCTTGTAGGTCTCTGTGTCTCTGGTCATTTCTTTAGAGTCAATTTCCTTTTCAAACCTATGTGGCTTCCTCTATTATTGTACCTCTCTCCTTTTTCTCTCTTGTGTATTCCTTCCTTGACGAGGTCTTCCTAGTCCCACATGCTTTCCTTTCCTCACCATCTCATTCTCTAACTCCCTCTCCATTCCTTATATGCTCGGCAGATCTTGTTCCTTTCTCCTTTTACCATCATAGAGCTCCCATCTATTTATTAGCTGAAGGAAACAGAAGCAGCTAAAAACTGAACCAACTTCCTTGAATCCAGTTGCAGAAAGGGAGGACTGATAACAAAATGGGGGCAAAACCGGGCTACAAAACCCAAACAGACATCTGACCTGAACAACGGGGAGCTAATGAAAGCCAGGACTGATAGCTGGGAAACTAGCATTGGCCCAACTCAGACCCCTTGAATATGGTTCTCAATTAGAATGCCTGGGCAGTCAATGGGACCACTGAAGTGGAACCGGGATGTATCCCTGGTACATGAAATGACTTTGGGAACTCATTCCCCATGGAGGGATACTCCCTTAGCCTAGAGGCAGGAAGGAGGGCCTAGTCCCTTCTCCAAATGACTTGCGAGATTTTGTTAAACCTTCCTGGAATACATCACCCACCCTATGGAGTAAAGGGAATGGGATGGGATATTAGTTCGGGTATGGGAGGAAGGGAGAAAAGGAGGAAAAGTGAAATGAAATTGATATGTAAAATAAGAAAATAAAAAAAAATAGCAACCATGAAAATTGATAAGATAAATTTACCAGTCACCCTGAGGTGATAATGGTTTTAATGACATAAAGGGTGCTTTATTTTTGATATTACAAAATGACATTAAAGGATTTTTAATTGTTTTGTAAAAGTTTTGATAATGTTTATATTTATATGGTTACAGGATATTTGTGCTTATGGTTAATGTTTGGACTTAAAGTGCTAAAATGTAAGATCATAGCCATAAGCTCCATATGCAAAACATTAAGTTGTGGTGTTCATTTCTTATGATACAGTAGGGCAATGCATCCTTGTTTTTGCTAAATTTGGTAAGCTTAAGCTATTTAGATGAACTGAGTCACATATATTTTCATGCTTTGATAAAAGGAGCTTCAATTTACAATCATTATTTTTAAAGCTAAACCAGACAATAATAAGTGCCGTGCTCAGACTGCCAGAGTTCCGAGCTTGACAGAGGGTGCTGGGATTGAAACACATAACAGATCGCCAAGAGAAGTGAAGAAGAAGCTGCTGCTGCCATTTATTACAGATAGTAATGGGCTTATATACCCAAGCAGCGGTATGGGCTAAGCCTATGAGGAAGTCATACATCATGCACACCTGGGGTCAAGGTGTGGGCACTGTACCCTGGGAGTTCTGAAAACAACCTTGTTTACTCAACCTTGTTTGTGTGGAAGTTGTACAGCTGGGTAGGGAGAAGAGAGCTGTAAGGGATAAGTACTTAAATTTCCCAACAATAAATATCTAGTTTAATAAAAGCTGCTAACCTATTATAAGATGTTAAAAAATATAAGTACAAATGATTAGTAAAGGGGGTACACCTTACTCAGTCCCCTGTATATGTTTTTAATGGTTAAGCTTAAAACAAGTAACTAAAAAATGTTGTCTATTCAGATCTACCTTGGCAGACTTCTAATACTACAGAGATCTGTAGTTATGGTGTTTAAAGTGTTAACTAAATAGCTTATAAGATCAGACAGAGAATTCCAGATCCTGACAGTGACCAAAGATCCCTTAAAAAGATTATGGGTCACCACGGATTGTGACGTCACTGACTAGTGGGCAAGATGCTCAAATGTGATGCCTACTACCAGGCAGGACCTGGTGCATACCATGGACAGTCTGCAGGCACTGGAAAATTCAATGCACCACCTTTGCCCAGACAAAATAAGGTCAGTCTTTTCCATGTCCCTCTTCCACAGAGAGAAAGAAAACTACCACTCTATAGACCTGGTGAAGATATACTTCTGCCACTGATGCTATAGAGACTTGGGTATGCCTAACTGTATGTTAGCTAACTGTATGGTCCCTGTCATTTTTGAATAGATTCAGAAGTTACTTAAAATTTATCCTTCTCAAATCTCTGATAGTATTGATGGTTTCACTATCCATAACTTTGTCAGTTTGACAGTATCAGGCAGCCTTGATACAGCACCGAAATAAGGAACTAAGGATATAAAGGGTATAAAATTATCTAAGGTATAAAATATTAGAGCTTTACATTAAATAAAGTTCTGATAAGCTAATACAGCGGTGATAGGTGATTTCTCTCTGTCAGTATGATTCTCTTATTGGACAATGAACAAAGCCCATTGGCCAATAGAAAAGCAAGTCTAGGAGACAAGGAGGATTTGGAGAAAGTTAGGAGGAGAGTCAACATATAGGACTAAGAGAGCAGAACTTCAGACCCTCTCTCTGGTGAGATAAGGCCATTTGGAAGTACTTAGGTCAATAGAAATGGGTCAAAATTTAAGATACAATTGGCCAACAAGGAATGCTAATAACAGGCCAATAGCTTTATATCTAACATAGCATCTCTGTATGTTATTTGGGGATGGTGAGGCTGTTTCACCAGGCTGGTGTGAAAACTAAGCATAGCAGCAGTGGCTACCTGCTGTTCAGCCCCAAGCTGAAAGATTTAAGATTTATTTTGGGTGTCATCTAAGTATAAACATAAAAGGCTAGCATCAAGCCTAAGGCACCTCTGTCCAATCTATACCTGGATCTCTCTGGTCAGAAGAAACATGTACAAGTCATTTGTGTCAGGACTCAAAGGTATAAATATATTCCTGCTGTTTTACAGATGCCCAATATCTGCTTTTTCTGCAATATGGATTTAATAAGTAAAGCATTTGTTATCTCACCTGTATGTTCCTGAGGATGGGACTCCTGTCCTTCTTGATCACTAAAACTATGGACCTAAGAGTTCCAATTAAGTATGTAAGTTTTAACTTCTCTTCACAGTTTAAACATGTCTCCACAGATTTCCACTTCTGGAAGACAGGCATCAGTTGCTGACTATAGCCTGCTCCTAAAGACAGCTAGCCCTGGACTTGTTGTGGATGTGAACCAGTCCAGTCGATGTGAATCTTCAACAGAGTCTGCAAACTAATGCCTCTGATAAATGATCCATTTACTGATTACTGAGTTCTACTTTTTTTTTTTTTTTTTTTTTTGCTTTGGCTAGCATTTTAGCCTTATCATGAGCCAGGCAACAACACCACAAAACTCAGCAGGAAGTAGCATAGTAAAGAATACTTGGCTCCTTTACCCTGGTTGAGATGTTAATCCAAAGGAAACTTGAATACATAGGAATTACTAACCTGTACCAAAAACTTCCCAAGAATCTCTTTCTAGTAACCCCACAATGGGTTACCTAAAAGTAAGGGGGAAATGATGGGCCAAAAATTAAATTAATCAAAGTTAAAGAACTTGGGCCCTAAGCTATTCAGAGAAAGGGAACTTCTGATGGTAAAGGAAAATGTAACTCCTTAAATCAGGAGTGCCATAGCTGGCACCTGAGCCCACTTTCAGAGAAGAGGAGGTGACAGTCCACCACTTATGTCAAACATTACTATGTATGATAATTGCTGGTCAAAAGTTCCCTGATAGTTGTAATGATCAGTCATGCCAAGGGATAATTGACAGATCCTCTGAGCCTCTAACGCTGAAACGCCATGCCCTGTTCTATCTTTCTCAAATGTATCTTGCTTGAAATGTATAGTTAGTGCTTTTCTCTGTACTTTGTATGACCATAAGTAGCCATGGAAACTCTGAAATGTGTGGCCTTCAACCTCATGGTCTTCCCATTTAAGGGCTTCCCTTTTATGGCTGGTTGGCATCTCATTCCCCCACCACTGAGTGAAACCCAAACAGGCCAGCTTGAAATGTAAATAGATACTTTTGTGATTGCATCAATAAAATGATTAAAGGACCTTATTAATTCATTTTAAGTTTTATTATCTCTTAAACTTTCCCAAGTATAGAATGGTTTGCACTTTTACCAGGCTTCTTGAGACAGAGAGAAAGAGAGAGAGAGAGAGAGAGAGAGAGAGAGAGAGAGAGAGAGAGAGAGAGAGAGAGAGAATAGTGAACGTAAGTGGGAGACATTATAGGATTGAAGAGAAAACTGAACCTAAAGACATGTCCAGAGACTTACAAAACTAACCCTAACTAACAATGTGAGCAACATTGGAAAGGCTACCAGAAATGCCCTTCTCTCATAATTAGATCAACCACTAACTTATCCACCATCATGGAGCCCTCATTAGTACATGGTAGAAACAGAAGCAAACACCCACAACTAAACACTGAGCTCAACTACAATCCAAATGCAGAGAGGAAGGACATAACCAAGCTGCAGAAACACATAGAGACAGCTGACCTGAACAAGGAGGAGCTAATGGGCCCATAGACTGATAGCTGAGGATCCAGCAGGGGACTGACTCAGAGCCCCTGAACATGTGTCTCAACTAGAAAGTCTGAGGAGTCTAAGGATCCTCGTAGAGTGTAACCGGGATATATTCTGGTGCACAAAAGGACTTTGTGGACACATCCCACATGGAGGGATACCCCCTTAACCTAGAGACAGAAGAGGAGTCCTATTCTATACTTCAAATGATTTCTCAGGTTTAGATGACCCCTCCTGGAGGGCATCACCCTACATGTGGAGGAGTGGGGGTGCATGGGATGGGAGGGTTTTGGGATGCATTTGAGGGTGGGAGTGAGGGAAAGATGGAGGGAGGAAGGAAGGGAGAGGGCACTGGAATCTATATGAAAAATAAAAAATAAATTAATACATAAAAAATGCCCAGGAGAGGACGGATTCTCCATAGATTACTAAAACTTCAAAGAACAAAGAAGAGCGAATGTCAATACTCTCTGGTTGTTCTTAAAATAGAAACAGAAGCAGCATTGCCTAACGATTTGAAAAGGCCATAAGTATCCTGATACATACAACACACAAATGCCCCACAAAGAATGAGAATTATAGTATAATTTCCTTTATGAACATAAAATATTTGCAAACCAAACTCAAGATTATATCAATAAGAGTATCTACCACCATCAAGTAGGCTACATCAAAACGATGGGTGAAAACACACAAAGTGGTAGATATAATCCATCATATAAATAAACTAGAAGACACACTACTTGATCATCTAATTAGATGCAGAAGAGGCCATTGGCAAAATCCAACAACTCATCATAAAATCCTTGAATAACGAGAGATACAAGGCAGAAAATGTCAACATAATAGATGGTATTCACAAGGCTATAGTCAATATCAACTTAAATGCAAAGGATAGGTATTGATTACTGCATATTAGCATACTTTTCTTCCCTGACTTTGTTTACAACGATGTGCTCTATGCCTTTGAGCTGTATCTCTTCTCCTATCTACATATTATTCAAAGGTTTAGACTTTCCATACTGTCTTTGTGCCTGAATAATTTTTCTTCTTTGATCAAGGCATTGACACCTTCTTCCTTGACATCCAGACTGGAAATTCTCTCTTAGGTATTTTGTAAGGTTGATAAGGCTTGCCTATGAAATTTTTGTTTAACATCTACTATTTTTATTACCGGTTTATCTTCTCTTTGTGTTTTCATTGACGATTCTATTTTTTATTACTTTCCATTTTTTAAAATATCCATCATTAAAATAAACTGTTTTCAAGGTCTACATGTGTCATTTGTGAATAACCTCTTTAACGGTATTATTGGATGGCCACTCTCTCTATATTTATTGTATATTGTATATGAAATCTAAGCTAGAACATTCAAATAGATGAACCAGATCAAGGGAATACAAATAATAGAGGAATTACTCAAGGTCTCCTTATTTTCAAGTGATAAGATTTTTATATACAAAATCCCCAAAGACTCTACCAGAAATAAAATCTATAACAGAAAAACACCTTTAACACAACAAGAGAAGGACATAGAAGTAACACAAAATCAAGTAGCCATCTTCATAGAAATTTAAAAAATGCAAAAATTAAAATGCAATAAGGAAAACAGTACCTTTCACAAGAGCTTTCAAAACAAAATGTCTTGGTATAATTCTGGCCGAGCAAGTGACATGCTTGTGTGATAAAATATGTTAAGGTCTTGAAGAGACAAATAGGTGAAGACAGCACACAATGGAAATATCTCCCATGCTAGCTGAACACTAGAATTAATATTGTGAAAATGGGCATCCTACAAAAGTAATTTACAAATTTATGCAATTATCTCCCCCATCCCTCAGATCCCTACTCCTCAGGTGTCTTTTTAAATAAAGCAGGCCTCCCAGGTATATAAACCAAGCAGGGCATGACAAGATATAAAAAGACTATGTAGAGACCCCCATTTCAAGGCAGTTGAGGCACTCTAATAGGAGGAAAAGGATCCAAAGAGCAGGCAAAAGAGCCAGAGACAGCCTCACTCCCACTATTTAGGAGTCTTACAAAACCTGAAACTAAACAGCCACAACATTTCTGTAAAGACCTAGCACAGATGTGTACACACTCCAGGGTTACCACTTGAGCCTCTGAACTACTATGAGCCCTGCTTAGTTTATTCTGTGGTCCTTGTTTGCTGATGTACTGGACATCCATAGCTCCTACATTCCTTCCTCCCTCTCTTCTGTGGGAGTCTGCTGGGCATGGACTAATGTTTCCTGTGGGTCTCTTCATCTGTTCTTGTAAGCTGCTGGAGGAAGCCTGTCTAGTGAATAGGGATAGGCACTGATCTAGGACTATAGCAGACTGTCATTAGGAACCAATTCAATGACTTTTTTTCTTTTCCTTTTTGCCAGTTTTCTTTACTTCAACCTTAGGTCTCTGTATGATCGAGCTCCTGTTGCTGTACATTCAGGCAGTGTCAGGTGGTACGAGTGTGTTTTTTCCACCAGCCTTGGATCAAGCCCAAAATAACACACAGACTCTCTGTATTAGATATAATGCTGTTGACCTGTTACTTGTTTCTTATCAGCTATCTCTGTTTAAAAAGAAACCCATTTCTATTAATCTAAGTAATTCCACGTGATCTTATCTTACTGGAGAGAGGGGATGGCGTTCTGCTCTCATTCCTCCATCTTGGAATTCCTCTCCTACTACCTTCTCCCTCCCCCTTGTCTCCTAGTTCCACCTATCTCCCTTTCGTATTGGCCAACAGTGTTCTATTCATTAACCAATGAGAGAAACATATTTACAGAATGACATTTCTCATAAGTCAGGCATGGGATCCCTCTCTTGCCTGGGGTCTAAAGTTAGACCAGTCATTGGTTGGTCACTCCCACAAGCTCAGAACCACCATTGTCCCAAAACATCCTGCAGCCTGGACAGATTGTGGGTTGAAGGTTTTGTGGCAGGGTTGGTGTCCTAGACCCACCATTTTTGCCTATTAGGTTAGAGGAGATGACTAGATAATGCTCTGAGTCTTCCATTTCTACAAGTACTCATTAGGGTCACTCTTGGAAGATTCCATTGCACTTAGTTTTCACATTACTTTCCAATTGCCAACCCTATTTCCAGTCATGTCACCCAGCACTCTCTCCCTCTGCCCCACCCTCCCCCATATGATCCCTCCTGTTCCTGTCACCACCTGTTCCCTATCCACCTGTAAACTATTCTGTTTTTCCCTTCCCAGGGAAATGCGTGTATCTCCAGTAGAGAGAAATCAATTCTGGGTAATTAAAAAGAATATCGTGAGGTTATCACAAACCCAGTTTTAAAGTTGTAGTATACTAGTAAAAACCAGAATGTCGCTGGAATAAACCAGGCAAGTTGATCAAGGAAGAATATAGATAAAGACAACTTAGAGAAAGAAACAAGTTTGTCAGAAAGAAACAAGTTTGTCAGAAATTTCAGAAAATATAACGTTCTCAAAGGTAATGATGATCCCACAAACCTGATTCACAATTGCTATAAAACAAAATGGCTCAGTTATTTAATATGTTTGTGCATGTTTTGCAAGCATAATTGCTTGTGCACTGAATTATGTTTTCTGTCTATAGAATCCACAGACGCATCAGATTATTGAGAAAAGGAGTTATAGGCAGTTACAAGTTGTCATGCTGGCCCTGGAAACTGAAACTATGTCCTCTGTCAGAACAGCCACTGCTCTTAACACTGTGTCATCTCGCCAGCCCTACATCTACTCATTTTTTAAAACTTCTTTCTTTTATTATTATTTTTATACTTATCCTATACACACATTCCAGCTCCCTCTCCCTATACTGCCCCTGCCTCCCTCCTTCCCTCTCGGGCCTTCAGACCACCCTCCTATCCCTTCCACAGGGAGGGTGATGCTTTCCAGGAGAGATCAACAAAATTTGTCAAGACATTTGGATTAGAGTCTAGGCACCACCTCCTGCATCAAGGCTAAGGGAGTATCTCTTCATGGTCATGGGCTCTTAAAGTCCTTTTATACCAATTCCTTCAAGGGTACATCCCACTTTCTCTTCGATGAGGTTCAGTGTGGTTCTGTTTATGTTGAGGTCTTTGATCCACTGGGACTTGTGTTTTTTTCATGGCGATAGACATGTTTCTATCTGCAGTCTTCTACACACCATCATTCAGTTGTGCCTGCACCATTTGTTGAAGATGTTTTCCTCTTTACATTGTCTAATTTCAGGTGTTTATAGGTATGTGGGTTAGTATGGGTTTTCTATTCAATTCCTTTGGTACACATATGTATTTTTCTGCCAATTCCAAGCTGTTATCAGTACAATAAGCTCTATAGTAGAGCTTAAAGTCAGGGATGGTGATTCCTTCTATTGTCCCTTTATTGTACAAGGTTTTTTTGACTATCCTGGGTCATATATTGTTTCATATACAGTTGAGTACTATTCTTAAAGTTGAGTGAAGAATTATGCTGGGATTTTGATGGGGATTTCATTGAATCTGTAGATTGGGCAAGAGTTCCAGTTTTATTACGTTTATACTGCCTATCCAAGGGCACTGGAGATATTTCTATTTTCTACTATCTTCGTTAATTTCTTTTTTTAAAGACACAAACTTCTTGAGATATAGACCTTGCTATAAAGGTCTTTCAATTGTTTGGTCAGTGTTACCTCAATATATTTTACGTTGCTTGTGGCTATTGTAAAGAGTGATGTTTCTTTGATTTCTTTCTCAGCCCTTTTATCATCTGTATACACTCGACCTACAGTTTTTTAGAGTTAATCTTGTATCCTGCTAATTTGCTGAAGGTGTTTATCAGCTTAAGGAGTTCCCTGGCAGAGTTTTTTCTGGTCACTTATGTAAACTCTTATATCATCTGCAAATAGTGACAGTTTGACTTCTTTCTTTCCAATTTGTATCCCCTACATCTCCTTTTGTTGCCTTAATGCTGTAGCTGGAATGTCAAGTACAATATTGAAGAGATATTGAGAGAGTGGACAGCCTTGTCTTGTTCCTGATTTTAGAGGAATCATCTTAAGCTTCTTTCCATTTAGTTTGATGTTGGCTGTTGGTTTACTGTATATTGCTTTTATTATGTTTAGGTATGTTCCTGTTATCCCTGACCTCTCCAAGACCTTTATCATAAAATGGCGTTGGATTCTGTCAAAGGCTTATTTAGCATCTAATGAGATGATCATATTCTTTTTCTTTTTCATTTTGTTTATATGGTAGGTCACATTGTTAATTTTCGTATGTTGAACCATGCCTGCATCCTTGGGATGAAGCCTTCTTTGGCATGGGGGATGATTCCTCTGATGTGTTCTTGGATTAGATTTGCCATTATTTTATTGAGAAATTTTCATCAATGTGCATGTTGGATAATGTAGTTTTGTTTCTTAGTTGTGACTTTGTGTGCTTTGGTAGTCTCTTTAAAAAGGTTTAGCAAGGAACCTTTGTTTCCATTGTGTGGAACAATTTGAGGAATGTTGGTATTAGCTCTTCTCTGAATTTCTGATAGAATTCTGCATTGAAGATATTTGGCCCTGAGATTTTTTTTTTGGTAGGATTCTTTTGATGAGTGCTTTTATTTCTTTAGGTAGGTCTATTTGCTTGATTATCAGTTCTTCATTTAAATTTGGAAAGTGATAGCTATCCATAAATTTGTACATTTCCCTTAATCTTTTAAATTTTGTGAAGTACTGGTTTTCAAAGTCTGACCTGAAAAGTCTCTTGATTTCCTCAGTGAACTTTGTTATGCCCCCTCTTTGTTTCCAAATTTGCTCATTGGCATGCTCTCCCTTTCTCCCCCCCCTCTCTCTCTCTCTCTCTCTCTCTCTCTCTCTCTCTCTTTCTCCTCTCTCTCTCTCTAATTTTGGGTGAGTCCAGATGGAGCTTTGTGTATCTGGTTGATTTTCTCTAACAACCAACTCTTTGTTATATTGATTCTTTGTATTGATTTCCCAGTTTCTACTTTATTCATTTCAGCTGTGATTGATTATTTTCTGGTTTCTACTCCTCTGAGATTTGCTTTTTTTTTGTTTTTTGTTTGTTTGTTTTTTTTATTCTTGGTCTTTCAGTTGTATTGTTAATTGTCTAATGTGGCTACCCTCCATATTCTTCATATGGGCACTTCGTTCAAAGAATATTCCTCATAGCATTGTTTTCAAAATTCCCTGTATGTTCGGGTATATTTTGTCCTCATTCTCTTTGAATTCTCGGGAATCTTTCATTCCTTTTTTGTCCCAGGAATAGTTAAATTGTGCATTTTCAGTTTCCATGAGTATATAGTGTTTCTGCAGTTTGTGTTCTAATTGAATTTCTACATGGAAGCATGGTGGTCTGATAAGGTGTAGAGAGATAGTCCAATTTTTTTTTTTGTATCTGTTGAGGTTTTTTAACTTGCCATGTATGTTGTCCATTTTAGAGAAGGTTCCATGTGGAGCTGTGAAGAAGGTATATTTTATTGTGTGTGGATGTAATGTTCTATAGATGTCTGGTAAAGCCAATTGGGCATATTTTCTGTTAGATCTTGTATTTCTGTGTTAAGATTCTGTCTGGTGGCCCTGTCTAGTGCTGAGAGTAGGGTTGTAATCAGTTGGTTGCTCAGCAACTCCTACTAACCACTGAGCAATATTTCCAGTCTTGTATGTACTATCATTCTTGGGAAAAGGAAACAGGGTCTTGATACACAGCTCAGGCTAGCCCTTCTAAGTATAGCTTACATATTGCAGGCCATTACAGTGTGTGACTTCAGGTGTATGCATCAAGTCTAGAGTAGCTAGTGTTTATAATGCACACTTACTATGGTACTAATGACTTACTCTTTAAGGTTATCTTTATCCTAGGCAAATGTAAGCCAGTGGTGAAAAATGAACCAATGAAATCTACTTTTAGATTTAATACAGCATAGCAAAATAAATAACTTGCATTGTTGATAGGAAACTTTGGGTAGAAAGAATATTGTCTGCAGTTTGCACAAATTCTTCATTTTGAAGTATAATTATACAGATAATACAGACATTCTGATGAAATGTTTACCATAGTGCAGATAATGGGAACCAGAAAATGAAGGAATAAATCCAGGGTGATGAGCATACTGCCTCTCAAACACAAAAAGGAGCTTGAAAACTCCACTTTCACTATTAACATTGAAAGTCCAGAGATCTATGTCACAGCACATTCCAAACTAAGTCTGTAGCATCCACCACTAATAATGTGGTCAAGCCAGGGCATTGCCTTTATGTCCTTGATTTTAAGTGCTGTCACTTGTGATGGTGTATACACTTCTTTCTAAAGGGATACCCTGTGATAAGACAATTCTACACTCTGCCCCATCCATGGTTCACAGTAAGTTCACAGTTTCCTTGCACATGCTCCCACATTATACATGTCCCATGTACTTCAAAGGTGGGTGATCTGCACCTCACGTCTGCCTTCATTCAGAGCACCGGATCTAGAAGGACAGAATCTATCCCTGGCTTCCCATAGACAGAATGGTAGAAAACCCTGTCACCACCACCAGCCTTTCTATCTCTATCAGTACCGTATTCCAGATGGTTGAGCATTATATCCCCTTGGAAGCTTTGGGCAGCCCGTGGGTTTGATTACTTCAAGATCTCTAATTCAAGGAAATCCAGATAAATATTCTATATACACCCTAATTACTTATATTTAAATCAAGTAAATTTGTTCTATTTCTAGTTAAGTAAATCAAAACATTCCCAAGCTCAAATTGATTGTTACTTCCCATCTACCTTCATCAGCAGAGTGCAATTGTGTTCACCACACATTTTCGTCTTTATCCTCCACCAGGAGAGTACCCAAGTCGGTCCATCCATTGCCACAGGCAAAATGCAGTGCTGTCCTGTGAGAATAAGAGGGATTTTGAATGAATATACCATACGACATGTCAACATACACATCTCCTAGTGAAATTGCAAGCCCTAACTGATAAGTAATTCATCTGCTTTCTAAACAATGATGTGACTTTTTTCTGAAGGAAAGGCAATATTCATGCACACTTGAAATTTCCTTCAGCTCACATGCCTGTCCATTTCATTTGTATGTACTCTTACTTGTGGGTTCAGGACATAGAAAGAAGACAGTCAGAATGTCTGATATAATATCTCCTAATGGCTTCCAGCAAAATCAAAATCCTATCACCGAATTTGTTCCCCTGGGAGATCTCGTGAATGCATACTTCATTCTCTCTCTCTTCTCTTCTCTCTCTCTGTATGTTAGCTTGTCTCTCTCTATCTCTTTTTAAACTCTGTGTGTGAGTTTGTGTGTGTGTGTGTGTGTGTGTGTGTGTGTGTGTGCGCGCGTCTGTCTGTGTGTCAGTGTGTTCTGCTCTCTCACTAGAGTAAAACATTAATTTCTACTTAGAGAATTCTAAGTGGTGCATAGATCTGCCCAAGAATGAGTCCTAGAGCCGAAAGAAGTTAACATGTGTCCCCATTCCTAACCAAGAACCAATCTCCAATACACAACCTCTTGCAAAGGAAATTTAACTTTCTCCACAAAAACTATACCAACTATTCTGGTGGTAGGCTCCATGGCCAACAGTCGACGGCCAACAGAAAGCAACTCAATCTTTAAAGGCTACTTGTCTCATAATGTTGTGTCTGGGTTTCTTTTGATAATTTAATTATTTATCATTATTTATTAGTACACTATTTTTACCTTACAGATAAGTTGTGTAATACTAAGGCTTCCTGTGTTACGTTTTTAAGAGATTGCTAAGTGTGTGAATAAGTTAGTGTCTCTATCCATATCTCTTTCTCTTGCCTCATCTTGGGCTCTTTTCTTTCTGATTGCTCATTTTGTCTGAATCTGGTGTGTTAGTTTTTATTATCCCTTCCAATATATATTTTACTATAATATTATCCATCAGAACCTTGTTGGTTTCTAATGAGAGGCACAAAGGGGGGTGGATCCAGATGGCTGGGAGGGGAAGAGGGGAGTAATTGGGAGGATTAGTGGGAGGGAAAACCACAATAAATAGTTAATGAAGTAATTAAAAGTGTGGAAGGCAAAGGAGACAGTGTGGAGAACCTTAAAATAATTCAACAAGTGTTGTGTTGGTGTCTGTGTCTCACAAATGATACAGCAATCTCATGGCCTATACATCAGAAATAATGAAAAGTGGGAATTCTGAAAGGGATATCTCCATGCCAGTTCTCTTCAGCACATGTGTCCAATTGTTGGGATTGTAGGCCTGGCAGGTTATAGACGACCAGCACATCTCACCCCCAAGAGGCTAGACTCATGAGACATGCTGCCACCTCTACTGCAGAGCTGTCGCTCATCATTGCGCTCTCTTGGCAGAGCCATCCCGTCCACATATCTTGAGATAGGACATTTGTCTGTAGATGCACACTGTATCCCTGAAGAGAAGGTAAAAAGCACAGCACCAGTAAGACTGAGTGGGAGAAAATGACTCATGCTGGGCAAGGGATCTCTGCCCTGGTGCTGGAAGATAAGACATGGGCCCACCAGTAGCCTGATGCGCTCTGTTATGGTGAACAAATATATGGTGGGTATCGAAGAGAGGGAAGGCCCTAGGGGGAGGGGAAGAAAGGAGGGAGGGAAGGAGTGAGGGAGAGAGAAAGAGATACTGTCTGTCTGATTCGTGACCTATTAAGAGAAGCCAATACAGAGTTATGAAGGCAGAGAGTAGTGGGCTGAGTTAGGTGGACAACTTGTCACCAGGAGGCATCGTGCTATTGATGGTTGTGCTGTGGCCAAAGGCCTTGTATGTACCTGTAGACTGGCTGCAGTTGTGATTTTGGTGATGTCCTCTTAACACTGAAGGCAGAGAATATAGTGCTGCACGGAGTTAGCTGCAACAACATGGACAATGACAGCAGCCTTGGAGAAGGCCAAAAGGTCCTGCACCTCACCTGGGCAGCGTGACACAGCTGGTTCTACTGGCATGGTTATTGGTGAGTCCACCAACAGCTATAACTTTGTCCCAGAATATGAGAGCAAGAGAATCAGCCCCAGTCCTGCAGTTTTCCACAAAGGGTTAGCTAGCCAGGACAGTACCAGGCAGCTCACCCCGGTAATAAATTTAAAGCAGAGCAGGTGGTCTAACCACCCCAGCAACCACCCAGACCTAGTACAAAGCTAGGAATTAACCCTTCCCATCTTCCACCCAGTCATCTGCTGTAGTCCAAAAACAGGGTGGTCCTGCAGACCCAAAGTTACAGGATCTCCATGACATAGGACAACAGTCTATTCAAGAGGAGCCCCAGTGACGGCCCAGTATTAATGATGTAGCAAAAACCAGAGACCTGAAACCAGACCAATGACTCAATGCAATGAACATTTGCAAGTAAAATTATATGGAGTACAGGCCTGTGTAACTCATTGAGTCAGACTGCAGCTTCCAGAGACATTTCTTTTCTTCTCTTTTCAATTTTATCTTGTTTTATCCTGGAGAGGGGTTGCAAGGCAAGAGGACTGATGGAAAGGATGGGGGGAGAAGGTCAGAGAGAGTAATTAAGACCCATGTGCCATATGTAAGGAGTAGCCATAGGGTTTTTACTTGCCGGCCAGGATCCATGGCGGCGCCAGCCCCCAATAACATACAGAGGTCTGGATTTGATATAATGCTGTTGGCCAGGTACTTGTTTCTTATCAGCTAGCTCTGTCTTTAGTATTAGCCCATTTCTGTTCATCTAAGTCCCATCTTACCGGAGAGATAGCTGGCGTCCTGCTCTCTCCAGACTCTTCATTTGGACTCCTCCTTACTACCTCCTCAAATCCTCCTTGTCCCCTAGTCTCGCTTATCTTGCTTTGCTATTGGCCAACATTGTTTATTCATTAACCAGTATGAGAAACATATTTACAGAATGACATTTCCCATCAGGCAGATGAGAAAGGGGCAGAGAAAGGAATTAAGACCCATGATATGAAATCCACTATGAATCAATAACAAGATTTTGGAAAACAAAAGTCAAATTATTTGAACAACCCATAGATCCATTTCAATATAAATGATATATAGAATGCACATACAACCAATATTATTTTGCACTGACTTGGATAAAGTCCACAATTTGGATACACTTGAGGGCATTTTATTAAGTTAAATAATCAACGTCCAGAAAGTCAAATGTTATGTGATCTTGTGAATGTTAAGTGTGCACAGTAGAAAATGAAAAGATACAGAGGATATCACAGTGGTGTCCAACATCTGGGAGATGGGAGAGGAATGTGGTGGTTTTGTTTGATTGTATGAAGTGATGCTAAATAAGATAGTTTCAAAGATATGAAAAGAAGAGAATCCATTCCAAGTCCTTAAAAGTATATTTCTGATAAGTTTATTGTGCCTGATATATAATAAATATCACTAATTTTTAATAGGTTAATGAAACATCCATTTGCATTATTATTGATATGTTGACAGAATTATGTTTCAAGGAGTGTAAAATCCTGTTCTAAAAAAACAAGACATGGGCTGTGTGGTGGTGCCACATGCCTTTATTCACAGGACTTGGGAGGCAGAGGCAGGCTGATCTTTGGGAGTTCGAGGCTACAGAGTAAGTGCTCTGATAAGAGTCAAAGCTAAACAGAGAAACCATGTCTCGAAAAACCAAAGAAACAAAACAAAACACAAGGCATACTTATCCCTTTTTCACAAGCTCCACACAAATTCATACAATTTGGCCACAGGTACCAAAGGGCACAGAATATAGGGCTGTGTTGCCATGGCTGGCTTATGATGCATTATTATCATTTGGATGCTAGAATGACAATAGCAACTCTTGATGTTTACAGTGACAATTGGGAACAACTTACAAATTCTTTAGTACATAAAAAAGGTGGTTTTACAAAGAACAATGTTCTTCTGATTTATGATAATGGCAGGTATATAACAGACTGATTATCAAGGCATGGCAGGTGATAACTAAATAAAATTTTCTTGCAACATTAGACAACATTAGAAACAGCGAAATTTTAATCTAAAGGGACCCAGTTCCCCCCCCATTTTTTCAAGAACCATTAACCTAGAAGAAAATCTGTGTTTAAATGGGGAAGTGAGGCTCAGATTAAACACAGTCATTATAGTAAACAGAAAACATGAGAGACAGAGGAGTACATATGACAGAGAATAAATGGATTTCAAGAAATGGTATAGGTAATTGGGAAGGTAAGTATATTTAAGGAAATCTTTATAAAGTTAGTAGTTTTTCAATAACTGTATTTGTTATATTTTACATTTCGAATAATGTTCACTCTATAGTTAAAATAATATAAAATAATGAGAACATACATGTAATTATAAATGTGTGTCTCTGTGTGTGTCTGTGTGTGTGTGTAATAAAATTTACAAACAAGGAATGGAAAGATTTCCTTGAAGAGATTAAATGTTGGCAAAACTATGAAGGCACATGAACACAAAACTAAGACAAGTTACATGTATTTCTTTTGTGCATGAGACAGAGTCATGGTGTGTAAGAGGCTCCCATGGAAGGGGAAACAGTTATAATCTGTGTCCCATCCTGCTGCTCACACAGATGTCCCAAGCACCCAAACCGGCCCAACTATGCAGATCAAAATTATGGGAAAGTTGGGTGACAGAAAGCACAGCTGGGCACTCCCCACATACGTCTCCTTTGGGAAGACAAGAGAGATGGCTCCTCCCATATTGGACTTCATTCCTTCTCTGCCATGGATCCTGCTTGAGGGCCTCTTACCTGCTTTCAACATGTGTGATCCACCTGTGAGCACCCACACTGAGACACCATAGAACTTTGTCTCAGATTCTTAGAGCTGTTTGCATCCGACTTCTGTGATTCTATGAGATATATCTGCAGAAGTTTTCAGGCAAAAAGAACATGACGCCTCATGTCTTCCTGCATTCAAAGAACTCCAAAAGACCCTCATAGCTTCTCTTAATGCTCTGTATATCCAGCAATAGTATTCTAAAGTCTAAAATTCTCTAAAGTCAAGAACCTCACGAAGACCTTCTCGGGATGTCTTCCCTGGGCTGCAGGAGACATACCTTAAGTGACCATTCTGTGCCGCACTCCTCCTGTAATTTGTCTTGATACCATCACCCATTAGAAGGCAACCTGCTGTCCTCACAATGTCAGGGTACTGAGCACAAGTGGTGAGAGTCGATCAGTTGTGGATACATTGATCAGAAATGGTGGTGTAAAGCCACCTTCGTTAACGAATATGCTCCAACAATTCTTAGCAGTTACACATATGTCCACGCGGATGTGAAGCTGTGCCCATGCAAATGTACCTCAGTGCTCATGCGCAATTGCATGTCCCTGTGATCCTGACCTCATCAAAGAGCGCTGACATTCATTGTTCAGTGCGCAAGCGCAGAGTAAGGCCTGAATACTCTCCTCCTTTACAGCCTTGTGTTCCTTTAAGGGTCAAAGATTCATGTCTTCATGAAAGAGGCTTGTGAATCACTAACTCACTACTATGAGATTGGTATCCTTGCACAGGAAACTATTGAAAATAATGTGAATGCCACGAAGTGGAAGCATAGTTTACAAGAAAATTCAAAAACCCTCTCTACTTACCTGTTTCTTTCTCTTCCTCAGACCATGGACCCTGGCGACTACAACAAGAATTTAGTAGTTGAAGAACAAGCTTCTGCTCCGCGATTTCAGAGACAGCTGGGCTCCACTGGAGAAGTCAGCGCACATTATGCAGGCGAGACGAACACGCAGCAAAGCAGCAGACCTCAAGTATGTAGCTTTTTTTTTAATAGTTTGTAGTTTTAAATATCTATATATTACAGCATTTACATGTCTCCTCTTCTTATCCCAAACTTTTTCTGTTTCTTCCTCCTCAGTTTAGAATTCATGCCCTCTCATTTTATTATTGTTACACACACATGTATAAACAAATAAATATATTAATACTCCCTACTGAGTCCATTTAGTTTTCCTCATAGGAATGTGATCACAGGGCATAAGACTTGAATTAGAACAACTAAGGGCCTTATCGATAGGGAAGCTTAACCTCCCTGTCTCAATAGTCATTATTTTCCTGGAGCTCTTGATGGAGAGTGCTGTATAGGCAGCCATATTGTCAGGTTTCCTAGATTCAGGGGCCGTGTCATACATAGGAGACACAGTCTTGCAGCAGATGTACTTTCCCCTGTGTCTATTACAGTCTCCTACCCTCTTCTGTGATGTCCCCTGGGCCTGCTAACTCTACATTCCTCCTCCTTGTGACACAGTTCCTCTTCACTCATTCTTCCTCTTCCTTCTCCTCATCATCTTTCTCATCTTCTCTGGGCATCTTAGTCTCATTCTCCTGCATCTTCTAGGTTCTGGAAACAGCAGACCTCTGCCCCAAGCTTCTCCACACCCTAGCTCTCCTGAAAATCTACTGGAGAGAACAGAATCATCCTTTTTCTTCTTCCTTTTCTCAGCACATGTCCTCCTTGCCCTCCCTCCTAGGCGTTGCCTTTTGTCTGCTTCCCATTTAGATGGAGAATTCCAGCAGTCTTGTCTGTTTCAAGCTGACCTATTCTGAGAAATTCTGACTCAGGTGAGTCCTACAGCAGCGCTGCAGCAGTCTTCTGGGTGATAAACGAATAGGAGAATGAACAGGTCACCTGAAATATTCAATGCTGAACTACTCACTGCCTAGTAGAAACTCGCCAACAAAGTTATAGAGGTTCAAGCCAGGCTTGGTGGTACATGCCTTAATCCTAGCACTCGGGAGGCAGAGTCAGGAGGGTCTCTGTGAGTTCCAGGGGAGTCTATTCTTCTATCGAGCTAGTTCCAGAAGAGGCTCCAAAGCAATACAAAGAAACCCTGTCTCGAAATGAACAATAAACAAAAAACAAAAAGAAAGAAGAGAAAGAAAGGACAAAACAGTGCTAGAGCTTCGGTGACCTCATGGTACAGTTCATAGATTCCTATGTCTAAATAGATTTTAGGTAGACAGTATGCATACTCTTTGACCAGGATGGATCATTATGTTGTATAACGTGGATTATTTAATGATAATGGGGGAGAATTTGACATAATTTTATTTTTTCTTATTTTACATATCTATCCCATTTCCCTTTCCCTTCCTCTATCCCTCCCATGCCCCCTGAACTCTCTCCCATCCCATCCCTCCCACATTACACACGGAGGGTGATGGCTTCCAGGAGGAATCAACAAAATCTGTCCAGTCATTTGGAGTTGGGACTAGGCCCACCCTCCTGCCTCTAGGCTAAGGGAGTATCCATCTGTGAGGAATGTGCTCCCAAAGTTCTTTCCTGCACCAGGGATACATCCTGGTTCCACTGTGTCAGGTCCTTTAGACTGCCCAGACCTTCTAACGGAGACCCATGTTCAGGAGGTCTGAGTCAGACCAATGCTGGATTCCTAGCTGTCAGTTAGAAGGTCCATTAGCTCCCCCTAGTTCAGTTCAGCTGTCTCTGTGGGTATCTGTAGCCTCCTCCATTTTCTTATCACTCCTCCCTGTCAGTAACTATATTCCAGGAGGAGCATTTGACATAATTTTATGCTTAATTGAAAATAGAAAAGTTGGAGCATCTTTGGTTGTATCTTCTCAACAAAGGCTTCATTCTGGAACCAAATTTTCTGCTTCTACATCCCGGTATAGGACGTTCAGTTGAATAAAAGACCATATCCACTTCTTAATTAAAGACTTGCTAATAATCCACTGACCATAAGGCAAACAGGCACCTTTTACCTTAGCATATAACTTCTTTTGCAATGGGAACTGTCCCCATTTATTTCTTACTTTCCAGTAGTTTTCCCCTGAAATATGTATTCCTTTCCCATTTCTAATTTCTGCTACATTCTCTGTACCATCTAATCCTTAATAATCCACATGCTTTCTTTTCTCTCTCATTAGAATTAAAAAGGCATCTAAAACTAATATTAAAAGAACATACTGAAAGAGAAATGTAGACAACACCCCATCTCCATGCCATGGCAATGGTGGAACAGAATTTCTGGGAGAGGACAACCAATGTCTAACTTGACTTAAGGCCACTGCACCAGAAGGAACACATACCCAACATTGCTTTGGTAACCACGTCCAGAGTATAGAAATCCCACAGGCCTAGGGTAAACCCATACACTACTGGTGAAAAAAACAAAATGAATAAACTGACTTCCAATGATACTCTGCCATACTTATAGAACAGTAGCTTATCCAGTCATCATCAGAGATGCTGTTTCCTCCAGCAGCAAGTGCCACCAATTTCAGAGACCATATCGAAACATTATGCAGAGAGAGATAGATAGATAGATAGATAGAGAGAGAGAGAGAGAATGCAAGAGAGAAAAAAAGAGAGAGAGAATGACAGAGAGCTAGAGAGAGATAGTGAGAGTCTAAATGGAAGGTCTCCACCAAATCCCTCCCCTCAGAGCTCAGGGAATCCCGCTGAAGAGGATTTGGAAATAGTGTATAAAAAGAGGACATGAGGACACACACACGAAGAAGAAAGCTCTCTGAATAAACTAAGCAGTGTTTATATAGGCTCCCTGAAACTGAACCAGCAAGCTCTGGCTCTTCGTTGGTCTAAACCAGGATCTCTGCCTTCATATTGCAGCCTTTAGCTTAGCATTTTAATAGGACTCCTGACTGTGAGAAAGAGTTGGTCTCTGAATCTTGTTCCTGTCCTGGGGACTCATTTTCTCCTGTTGGGTTGCTGTAAACCACTTTGGCATGATAGTTTTGGCTTCACATATATTTTATTGTGTCATGCTTTGTTATTACCTCTTAGAAGCCTGGCATTTCCTAATGACAGAGTGAAAGGAGTGGATCCAGAGGGAGGGGAGGAGGAGAGGAACGGGGAGCATCAGAGGGAGGGGCAAGGAGAATTAGGATGTGTTGTAAAAGAACAGAATCTCTGTTTTCAATAAAAGAAAAATATAAAATAAAAACAAACAGGGAAAATGAAACAGCCAAAGGGAAAGCACAAGAAACACATACAGAGGCTGAGACCTACAAATTTGCATACACAGTAAACCCATAGTAACAAAATTGGAAACCATAATATATAAGCAAAAGAAACATAAGGTACACATTATTTATAGAAGAAGCCGTGTGAAAGAAATAATCTCACTGAGTTTGTTTGCTATTACCATCTGCTGGTGGCCACAGGGCCCACCCTTGACTGAAGTGTGTGTGTAGAGTTCGACGACACTGGAGGCAACTACTTCTTCCTTTGTGGGTGGTCACTAACTGGAGAGAGCACTATGTTTGTTTGGGGACTTGTGTCTAATTTCCCTGTCAGAACCGGGATCCCACCTGCCTGAGATCTATGCTTCCATGTTTAGGCTGGCACGATTTCTGTGATGTTATATGTATGTCTGTGTGACAGTCCTGTGTGGCAGGCCTTGTTTCCCTGATGTCTCCCATCCCCACTGGCCCTTACAGTCTCCTCTGCTGTGGGAAGAATTGATGGAGACAGCCCATTTAGGATTGAGTGTCTGAGGATGTGTCAGCAGGATGTCTCAGTGTCTTCATATTGTCTAGTTGTGGGTCTCTGTATTTGCTACCACTTTTCATTCATAGGGGAAAATCCTTGTACTTTTGTGCAGCGTGAGATCCCCGTGATGGAAACTCCTGAGTGCTTAGCTGTGAAAGCAAAGAAATAACAGGCAAGGCATCTGAAGGTACATTCTTTGGAGGTAGTTTGTCACTGTGGGGAAGGGTCTTGAGGTCCTTGCTCAAGCTTCACCTAGCATGACAGTCATTTCATTCCCTGTTGACTGCAGATCAAGGTACAGAACTTTCATCTCCTTCTCCAACAGGAAGCTTGCCTGCCTGCCACCCTGCTTCCTGCCATGATGATGTAGAACTAATTCATTTAGACATGGGCCACAGAGGACAAAAAAGCAAACAAATCATCTAGTTCTGAAAGAAAAAAAAAAAGATGATCATTAAACTATAGATCTATACTCTTAGGAGCAGTTATTCCTGCCAGCCTGGTCCCACATCCATGTCAGCCCCACATAACACATACAGACTCTGTATCAAATATAAAGATGTTGGCCTTTTTCTAGTGTTTCTTATTGGTTATCTCTGTTTTAAATATGAACTCATTTCTATTAATCTAAGTGTTTTTAAGTGATCTTATCTTACTAGAGAGAGAATCCAGATCTTCTTAACTTCTTGACTCTCCTCCTGTTTCTCCCAGATTCTTCCTTGTCTTCTAGTACAGCCCATCTTGCCTTCCTCTTTGCCAACAGTGCTTTATTCATTAACCATTTAGAGAAACACATTCACAGAATGACATCTCCCATCACAAAACTTATGTCATATGAACAAAGGTGCGACTTTTTCACATTTAACATATTTTGATGTTAAGATTATTCTGGATTAAGATCGAGACAACTGTAGAGTCTTTGAGTGGTTTGTGTTTCACAGTGTTGACAGTTGACAGTAGGATCAGGGGCTGTCTCTAAGGTTATAGCTGGCTTTTGGGTACCTCTTCCTTATACTTGTTTGCTGTGCCCTGCCTTAATACTAGGGGGAGGTACATATTTCAGGTGCCGCAACATGACAAACCATGTTTTGTTGATGTGGGAGAACAGAAAGGAAGACAAGTGTACTTGGGGAAGAGGAAGCGAGCAGCAGCAGGGGGGTAGAGAGGGGAGGTGGGGCGGAATTGAAGGAGAGGAGGGAGAGGAAACTGCAGTAGGGGTATAAAATAAATAAATAAGTTTAATTTTAAGAAATCATGAAGACAAGACCATCCTCAGGTGAACATGGAACTCATGGTCACCCTGGTCAATTAAAAACCAGGTCTCAAGGAAGCCTAGCCCATATTTTTTTTTTTTTTTTTTTTTTTTTTTTTTTTTGCCCACATATGACATTTTACTTTGCCAAGACAGCTAACACATATAGCATTTAGTAGTCATATAAAAAGGATCCCAGGCAGGCTTGGTGGCCCATGTTTTAATCCCAGGGCTCTGGAATCAGGCTCTCTGAGTTTGAAGCAGGCCTACTCTATTGAGCAATTTCTAGCCCAGGAAGGATACATAATGAAACTTTGTTTCAAAGAACCTAAGACCAAGGCCAGGAATGGTGGTTTAAGCCTGTATTCCAAGCACTTGTGAGGCAGAGGCAGGAGGATCTGTCTTTGAGTTCAAGGACAGCCAAAGTACATAGCAAATTCCAGGACAGGCAGGACTGCATAGAGAGATCCTTTCCAAATATCATTTCAAACCAAAACATAAAGATGTCTTTGTGCATTACAGTGAAATATTGAAGTCTCTATTACCCAAAGATAGGGATTCTTACAAAAAGGCACAGCCTTTCTTTGTCTTGATAAAGACATACAATTCTTCTTATAGATCACCAATATCAATTGCCAAATATTTTGTGCATACACTCCTCATAGTAGCTGAAATATTTCAAGTATCAGAGTTTGTGAATATTTCCTATATACCTACAAGAATTTTGATGGGGATACCATTGAATCTGTAGATTACTTTTGGCAAGAATGCCGTTTTTACTATGTTTATCCTACCTATCAAAGAGCATGGGAAAACTTTCCATTTTATGGTATCTTCTATAATTTCTTCCTTGAAAGTCTCAAAGTTCTTGCTCTACAGGTCTTTCACTTGTTTGGTTCGAGTTACCTTTTATGTTCTTTGTGGCTGTTGTAAAGGGTATTATTTCTCTGATTTATTACTCAGCCCATTTATCATCTGTATATAGTAGGACTACTGATTATTTGAGTTAATATTGTATCCAGCCACTTTTCTGAAAGCGTTTATCAGCTGTAGGAGTTCCTTGGTAGAGTTTTTTTGGATCTCTTCTGTAGACTATCATGTCATCTGCAAATGGTAAATTTTGACTTCTTCCTTTCTAATTTGTATCCCTTTGAATTCCTTTTGTTACCTTATTGCTCTAGGTAGAATTTCAAGTACAGTATTGAAGAGATATGGACCTAGTGGACAAACAGTGGGTTTCTCTCCATTTAGTTTGATGTTGGCTGTTGGTTTACTGTGTGTTGCTTTCATTATGTGTATGTATGTTCCTGTTGTCCCTGATCTCTCCAAGACCTTTATCATGAAGGGGTGTTGGATTTTGTCAGAGGCTTTTTCCGCATTTAGTGGAAGGATCACATTGTTTTTCTTTTTCAGTTTGTTTATATAGTGGATTAGATTGATAGATTTTCATATGTTGAACCATCCCTGCATCCCTGGGATGAAGTCTGCTGGGTCATGGTGGATGATTTCTCTGATGTGTACTTGAATTCAATTAGCAGGTACTTTATGGAGTATTTTTATATCAATGTTCATTAAGGGTATTGGTCTGTAGTTCTCTTTCTTAGTTGTGTCTTTGTGTGGATTGAGTAATAAGGTAATTGTAGCCAATCAAAAAGAGTTTGGTAATGCACCTTATGCTTCTGTGTGTGGAACAATTTGAGGAGTATGGTAGTAGCTTTTCTTTGAATTCCTGTTAGAATTTTGCACTGAAGCCATCTGGCCTTGGTTTGTGTTTTGTTTGGTGTTTTCTTGGGAGACTTTTGATGACTGCTTCTATTTCATTAGGGGTTATAGGTCTATTTAAATTGCTTACCTGTTCTTGATATATTTTTTGTAGATGATATCTATCTAGAAATTTGTTCATTTACATTAAGTGTTCTAATATGTGGAGTACAGGTTTTCAAAGTGTGACCTGAAGGTTCTCTGGATTTCCTCAGTGTCCTTTGTTATGTCCTCCTTTTCATTTCTTATTTTCTAAATTGCATGTCCTCTCTGCATGTTGGTTAATTTGGATAAAGTCTTGTCAATCTTGATGACTTTCAGGAAGAACCAACTCTGTTACATTGTTCCTTTGTTTTGTTTTCTTTGTTTCTACTATATTGTTTCAGCCCTCAATTTGAATATTTCCAAGTGTCTACTTTTCAAGAATGAGTTCACTTCTTTTTGTTCTAGAGCTTTCAGTTGTGTGGTTAATTCTCTAATGTGACTATTCTCCACTTTCTTCATGTGGGCACTTAGTGCAATAAACGTTCCTCTTAGTACCGCTTTCAAAGTGTACCATAAGTTTGAGTATGTTGTGTCTTAATTCTCATTAATTTCTAGGAAGTCTTTACTTTCCTCCTTTATTTCTTCCTTGATCCAGGAATGGTGCAATTGTGGACTTTTCAGATTCCATGAGTTTGTAGGCTTTCTGTAGTTTGTGTTTTTGTTGAATTCTAACTTTAAAGCATGGTGCTCTAATAAGATACAGGGGGCTATTCCAATGTTTTTGTTCTGTTGAGGTTTGTTATGTTGCCGACTATGTGGTTGATTTTAGAGACGCTTCCATGTGGAGCTAAGAAGAAGGTATATTCTTTTGTGTTTGAATGGATTGTTCTATAGATGTCTGTTCAACCCAATTAGGTCCTAACTTCTGTTAGTTCTTTTGTTTCTTTGTTAAGATTCTGCTTGTGGTCCTGTCTAGTAGTGAGAAATTGACATTGAAGTCTCCCACTATAAGTTTACGATGTTGTATGTGAGATTTGAGTTTTAGTAATGTTTCTCTTGCAAATGTGGGTTCCTTTGTATTTGGGGCATAGAATTTCAGACCTGAGACTTTGTCCTGATGGATTTTTCCAGTGATGAATACAAAATGACCTTGTTTATCTCTTTTGATTGACTTTAGTTAAAATCTAATTTGTTAAATATTAGGATAGATACACCTGCTTGTTTCTTGGTCCCATTTGATTGGGAAATATTTCCCAATCCTTTACTCTGAGGTAGTGTCTGTCTTTCAGTTTAGGTGTGTTTTCTTGTATGCAGCAGAAGGATGGGGTCTGTCTTCATATCCATTATGTTAACCTGTGTCTTTTTATAGACAAATTAAGACCATTAGTATTGAGGGAAATTAAGGACCAGTGATTATTAATTCTCATTTCTTTTGGATTTGTTGGTGCTGGTGGTATTGAGAGTATTAGATTTACCACACTTTTTCTTTTGGCTTCTGGCAAAGTGGGATTATCTATTGCCTATGTTTTTGTGAGTGTAGTCAATTTTCTTGGGTTAGCATTTTCCTTCTAGAACTTTCTGTGGGGTGTATTTGCAGATGGGTATTGTGTAAATCTGGTTTTGTCATGGAATATCTGGATTTTCTTCATCTACAGTGATTGAGAGTTTACTGGGTATAATAATCTGGGATGGTATTTGTGGTCTGTTAGTATTTGGAGAACATCTGTCCAGCACTTTGTGGCTTTCAGAGTTTCCATGGAGAAGTCAGGTGTAATTCTGATATATCTTCCTATATATGTTATCTAGCATTCTTCAGTTAAAATGCTAAAATTTAGTAAAACTTTAACCAAATTTTAATTAAGCCCTGCCTAGTATTCTTTCCACTTGACATTCTTCAATTCCACTCACATTGCCAAATTCTAAATGGACCCTCTCACTGATGTTAAAATCCCATCAGTACTCAGTGATTTCTAGCTGTGTGAGTCATTGTCCATGTGCATCTCCCCTTTGGTATACATTAGAGGAGACTATGACAAAGGCAAAAGTGATCTCTGACTCCTCTAGTCCAAATTCATTGAACAACAGTGCAAGATAACTTCCAAGTTCTCAAGTGTGTGTGCTACTTCAGGGAAACTGAGGTTATAGTATAGTTAGCATTTTGCTTTGAGTAAAAAGCCTTACCAGTGCTTTATAACCTGGCTAAAATATATTATGTGTTAATACACATTTAAAAACTCAGATAAATAGAATGTCTAATGTAAAAGAAAATAAACATACCTGAGTGCATGTCAATATATAAAGTTAAACAAAATAATAGTTAATTAAAATTCTCTGAAACCAAAAACAGAGGTTCCTTTAGTTACAATTAAACCATGAAGAGAGACAATCTCTTATAAACTAGGAGGAAGAAAGCATACCTAGCCTAGAGAGCTGATCAGGTACAAAAATCAGAATGGTGACATTGAAAGGAGATGGTCCAGCAGTCAGAAACTTGTGGATGATAGACTGCAGGGAAACCTGTGTCACAGCTGCTGTAAGAACCAAAAGTGTTCAAAATCCAATGAAAATAAAGAACTTATTCTGGCATTACTAACAACCTGAAACTCCTAGGCAACAAATAGCTATAAGACAATCTGGTTTCCTAGAACATTCAACATGAAAGCTTGGCACATACAGTAATATAGTGGGCATAAAGACTTGAAATGATGGCAGGAAGAACAGGCTCACAATATAAGCAAACCAATAGTCTCCTCAACTCTACTAAAACTGCCAAGGCAGGCTATGAAAAGCAGGAGCCATTCATGTTAGTTCTTAGTACTTTATTGGCAACTACCTGAATAAATGTCTCCTATTTTATATGACTTCTTTCAACAGCCCGAACCATCAAACCATGTACACCAACTTTTCCATGTTTTCAAAAGGGATAGCAAAAAAGCTGGCACTTAGGAACCTCATATACTTTGAGTCAGGGAAAGAACAGAGGAGAGCAAGAAGAGAGATACCATAATTGAGGGAGCTATTATAGGTTTTAAGAGGCACTAGGGAAATGTGCAGAGATCTATAAGGATGACCCCAACTAACAATCCAAGCAATAGGGAAGAGGCTACCTTAAAAGTCTCCATGAACTCCAGTCTGACACCTGGGGAACCAGGATAGGATTGACCCAAACCTCCTGAATGTGGGCATTAGGAGGATGGGACAGTCCATGGGGCCTCTGGTAATGGACCAGTATTTATCCCTCATATATGCATGGACTTTGGGAGCCCATGCCAAATAGAGGGATACTCTCTCAGCCTAGACTATAGGAGAGGGCCTAGGCACTTCTCTAAATGATATGACAGACTTTGAAGACTCCCCATGGAAGTCTGCTCCCTGGGGAGCAGAAAGGAGATGGGATGGGGGTTGGTGGGGAGAATTGGGGAGGACTGGAGGGTGTGGAGGCTTGGGTTCACATATAAAATGAGCAAGTTTGAAATAAAATTAAAAAAAATGTATCACAAAAAAGAAACCTCACATACTTTTGATGCTTAACAATGTTTCTTACTGACTGTTTCATATTATTTTACAGACTGTTTACTTAAAACCTTTCCTATAATACTAAAGAATTACAGTCATCTTACAGAATAAAATAAAAACACACACACAAAAAAACAAAAGAAAAAAAAAACAAAAAAAACGTTGAGACTAAAAAGACAGAAACCAGTTTGAGAAAGCTCTCCTTAATGAATAAATAAAATCACTTAACATCAATACTACCAGGAAATTCTCACTAAAACTACATTCATTTTCCCTTGACTTCTATGAGGTGATAGTACAAATACTTAAAAATAAACTGAAAAAAAAAATCAGTGTTTCTAATCAGATTTAAATGAATGTGATTTAACAGGCAGAACAATCAAACCAACCAACAAAAACCCCTGCAGTTTTACCGAGTATGTACTTGTATTCTCAGAATTTCTAAAACCTTCATTTTGACAGAGTTGGAAAATGTACACAAACACTGCTAATTCAATTACTCTACCAAGAGCTTGGCAGTTATCAATTCTAAAGCAGGAAACTCCAACATTAATTTTGAAAAGAAAAACAACAATCACACATGCATTAAGAATTTTAGAAGAGTCTTTGCATAATGCAGTTAGTATGAATATTCACATTCTTTTATTACTGATACATCCATATGAGAATTATTAAATTGTAGGCTGGCTTGCAAAGCTGGAGGCAATGGTCAATCTAAGAATCGGGTCCTGAAGTTTTGGAAGTATTCCATTTTGTCTTCCATGATTGTGGTACAGGAGAAAAAATATATTGAAGCAGATGATTGGAGATGCAGATGTGGGGTCCAGGCCAGAGGTTGAAGACATGAAAGGAGTTGTACAGGAACATGACCCTGATTTGTTTCTCGTGGAGCAGATTCTAAGTGAAAGACTGATAAGGCTTTTAAAAAAAATGTCTCAGTATCAGAAACTAAACCATCAGAGTAACATCTTCCATATGCTACACACTTAACACAATCTGTAATTGATCCTCAGGAAATAAACACATGACTATCATATACTGAGGTAGATAATTTAAATCCCTATGTATCAGTGAGAAACTGGAACATATAAAATTCTAGTTTCTTAAATTTATTTTGATGTGTGATTTGGAAATAACTGCTATATGGTTATATAGCAAGCTCACATTCAAAGAGTTTCCATTAGAAGAAAGGAACATATCAAAGCTACAGGACTTAACTCATGTACTGTATCAAATAAGGTAACTAATACCTATGAGCCCAGCAATAACCAACATTCAACGGCCTTAATAGATAGATACAAGTTAGGCACCTTGCCAGTCAAGACCAAAATGAGCTAAAATACAATGGATGAGAAGACTAGGGCAAAGTTTTGTGGTAACTGGGTTGTAAAATTTTGGAATGAACAATAATATCTCTGAAGAGATGCTATAAATAGTACAAATAAATGGGAACCCCATTTCCCAGTATTGGGGGAAAAAAGATGAATGCATTTATATGGAAGGTTGTCCCTTCTATGTATGTGAATATTCAGTGCAATTGAACACATTCAAACTCTTCTGTTTTCTTAAAATATTAACATTGTTCTACAAACCTATGACCATTTGCTAAAGCATCACATTTTCTACACAACCTTTTAAAATCATATACATAATTATGACTAATAAGGCTGTGCCAAGAGTCCAAGTAGAAGATTCAAGAGCACTGCATGAAAATTGCACAAATAACTAACCTGATTATAGACATCTGTGTTTAATTTGAGGTGCTCAAAGAACAACCTTCCTGGCCCCAGAGAAGTTGAGAATGACTACAAGTTAGAGGCATATCAGTCTTTTCACAGTATCTAGGAATATTACCTTTCTATGTAAGGATTTCCAAGTTATTTTACATGCATTTCATGGACATGCTAATGAATGCATAGCTCAGAAGTCCTCCTATATTTTCCAGTCCCTGAGCCCAGCAGACTTCCTATTACTTACTTTCTACTTTGCTGTTTTGGGTACATAAGTAAATAACAGAAACATTACTGAAAACATAACAATTTCTCTTGTCAGCTCCTGTGGCTTAAAAGTCTATTACACCTTGAACTTATTTATATTCATTAAATTTTATGTGTACAAATTATATTTGTAACTTTCTTTAGCTCCAGTCCATTAAAGGCATTTTTCTTTTACTTTAGAAACAAACAAATATTATTTTATTTGTTGTATGAATTATGAAATCAGTTCTTATATTCTATGGCATTATCTTCTTTCATTTTAGACATTACCACCTTGATAGTGTAAAGCTGGTAAAGGCACAGGAATTTCCAGTTTAGTGTTGTTGCTGCAGTATCTATTCAAGAGCTTTGAAATGTTGAGAATTTAAAAAAATGTTCAGTGTTATCGTTACATCAGTAAATAAAAGTCAGCAAAAATGACAATAATGTGTATCACCATAAAGAAATAAAGATCAGACTATAGTGTTATTCAGCAGTAGAGATCATGCTTATGGTTAGGATGGACTTAACTTCTAATTTTAATAGGTTATTTTTTGGTGGATAAATTTATGCAGTCTTGTAGAACAGAACTGTTGGAGATCAGTTGGTTCCATTTACACTTTATGGGTCCCTAGAGCAAGTGACATCTCTGAAGGGTTGATTCATCTTTTCTAATTTGGTGTAGGTTGGTCACATGAACATTTAAGCCAAGGGTGCAGGAGGCAAGTAGATCTCTGTGTTTGAGGGCAGCCTGGTTTTCAAAGCCAGTTCCAGGCCAGCCAGGGTGACAGTGAGAGTGGCTCGAAAAAATACAAAAGTTTCTTCTTCTGAGTGTTAGATTGTACTAGACTGCTTATCAGCATTGCTTTAATTTTTGTAATATACACTGAAATACAAAGAGCATGCTCCACTGTTAAACTGTATGTCCCTAAGAGCGAAAATTCAAACGTTTATGCTTTTACTAATAAATTGTTGACATGTACTTCTGAATTTGCCAGAAGGCGGAGGAACTTTCCAACATCAAAACTTCAGAAGAAATCTGTTTTAGTCTGTCCATCAAAAATAATCTAGCAGGAAAAACAAAACAAAACAAAAAACAAACAAACAAACAAACAAAAACAGGTCAAAATATATTTCTGATCTGCACTTTTCTGTTCTGCCAAATAACTCTCTTCTGTTGTACATTAAAAATTGATAACTACCATTTTTTATAGGTGGAAACATGAATCTAGATGGCGTTGTTGCTCTCCTAGACTACAGTGCAGATGGTGCCTCCATTCATTATTTTCTTTGAGGGTGGCTTAGAGAAGGGAAAATGTTAACAAATTAGGTCTAGCAACTGTCACCATAACCAGCTGCTGCTTACCATCCATAAAACACCAGGACTTAGGACAAATAGGACTGATGTCATCTTAAGATTTCATTTTGACCATGATTTATTTGTTTTGTCCTTCTTTCCTTTCTTCCTTCCTTTCTTCCTCCCTCCCTCCCTCGCTCCCTACCTCCCTCCCTCCCTCTCTCTCTCTCTCTCTCTTTCTTTCTTTCGTTTCCTTTTTTCCCAGAAAGAACATGTCATGTAGGCTGTCTGAAAATAAGTGCATTTAATTAAAACAGAATTTTTACTCAGGTAATAAAAATACTAATAAATTAATTGTGGTATCCTCACAATAGGCAAGAAATCACTGAGTGCAGAGCATTGCTATATCAAGGGTAGAATGGTTTTCTTGCTTTGTAATAGTGTTTGTTACATGCCCAACATACGGCAGGGGAAAATATGATTATAGGGTGACAGCTCATAAAATACACACACACACACACACACAGGCTTTCTCTAGACATGTATAAATATACATGAATAGTATGCAATTATTATTTTCATTCAACTGAGAAAATCTGCATGTTCCTATATATGCAAGTTAGGCACAGGCTGTGAATAGAGTTTAGTGGTAGCAAGAGTGTTTATGATGTGTGAGGTACTCCATTCAGTTCCCAGCACCTAAAAAGAGGAGGTGGGGGCAAGAGTAATGAACAAGCCTGCCTTTATTTTATGCTTAAAACCCATCACATAATCATTGGAGGTGTCTTTATGGGGCTCCAATCAGAACCAGCCAAGCGGCCCCAAGTTTGTACCTGAGTGGGGTTGCATTGATGAGGGAAAGAAGTTCATGCCTGAGTGGGGGAGTGTAGTTGAGGGAAACGCTATCTATAGATGATAAAGAAAAAACAGAGACACAGAATCAAAGTCAGGAGGACAGCAGCTCAGTGAATACTGAAATGCCACGAGTTAATTTTTCACCATTCATATACCTTATCGAAAAAGGGGAACACAGTATCATGTATATGGAACATGACTTTCCTTCCTCACTTTTTCTAAGGGTTCAGTAACAACAACTTAGCTTCAACTTCTTCCCTAGCCTTGAGGATCAGGAGTGGTCACACCTCAGATTCAACTTCTCCTTCCCTAGCCTTGAGAGTCAGGAGTAGCCACACCTCACATTCAGCTTGGTTGTTATTTACAATAAGACAGTCAAACATCCTTCTGAGGTCACATCTTTGATCCTTAGGTCTTATGACTTCCTGAGGACAGTTTTGAACTCTCTGACCTTGTGCCAAGATGGAGGGGGCACCGACACATAATAAAGAGGCTAGGCTCAATCCTGTTTATGACTAAACCTGTTTCTCAAGGATTGGTTTATATCCCACCTATAACCTTAACTACACATGGTTCCATACTGCCAGTTCCAGTAAACCACAATGTAGTTGTTGTTGTTTTTCACTCCTCATTCTTTTGCTCTTTGCTCTTTGGAGCCCTGCTATCCTGCTCCCAAATAAATCACATGGAAGCCTATTTTTTCTTATTAATGCCTGGTCTTAGCTTGGCTTGCTTCTTGCCAGTTTTTCTTAAGTTACATTTCCCATCTACCTTTTGCCTCTGGCCTTTTACGTTTTCTTACTTCTGTATATCTTACTTTCACTCTTACTCCATGGGTGGCTGGGTGGCTGGTTGGGTGCCTGGGTGGCTGGGTAGCTGGCCCCTTCTTCTTGCTCCTTGATATCCTCCCAGATTTCTCCCATTTATCCTCCATGCCTTCCAACACTCCTAGCCCTCTTCTGCCTAAATATCAGCCATTTAGCTCTTTCTTAGACCAATCAAGTGTTTTAGACATGCAAGGTAACAGAGCTTCACAAAGTCAAACTAATACAACATAAAGGAATGCATCACATCTTTGTGTCATTGGACAAACATTCTACAGCATAAACGAATATAACACATCTTAAATTCAAATTCTACAATACCACAACCATGACTTTCAAAAAGTTATAATAACTATTTTGCACACTCCCTTTGTTGCAAAAGTTTGTTCTAACTACCTTGCTATGGTCATCTTTTGTTAAGACAACCTTATTATGACCACCTTGTAATCATGTCTCCCAAACTCCCAAAGCCCCTATTTTTGAGCTATAAAATTTTGTCTTCCTCACGTCAAGGGTTGACCACTTGAGTTCCATCTGAGGGGCAAGCAGCTCATGTGCATAAACAAAAATGCTTGCTTTATTAAGTTCCTTGCTTCCTGCAATTTGTCCATGATGATTTGGGTCAGTGGTCTTTCTCCTTGCATTTTAGGATTAACAGAGGTTAAGCATATTTTGAGCCTTTGCAAAGATTTTCTTTATCTACCATAACTTTGTCTCATGAAATACTTGCTTCTAAATTTATATTTACCTTTCAATCTTGTTTATTTATTTTTTTCATCTGTCACAGAGAGTCATTTTAAATGGCTTACATGGTGAAATTTCACAATTTGTAAAAACGTAGGTGAGTATTTTTTATTTCAGGAGATATTCTTTGATTAATTTATGAGCCATTATTTTCTAGTATTCTTTTACAAGGTTGGCTATGTTACACCTTCCAAAATAACACCAAAAATGGGAAAGAAGTTAAACATCTTTTTGAAACTTGATTAACATTGTCTCTAAATTTGACCAAATTTAATTGGATTACAAATGCCCAATTTTGTTTACCACATTAAATAGTATATATTCAACCACTATCTATCTCTCCTTCTACACCCATACCCCTAGCAGTGGGACCATGATCTTTCTCAGGTGCATGAGTTGGTGTTTTGGAACCTATTTGCTATGTTGGATGCCTCACTTAGCTTTGATGCAGTGGGGTGGAGCTTGGTCCTGCCTTAAACTTGCTATGCCAAGCTTTGTTGACTCCCATGGAAAGCCTTCCCCTTTCTGAGTGGTTGGGGGTAGAAAGGAAGTTGGGGTGGGAACAAGAAGAGAGGAACTGTATATAAACAAGGTATGTAAAAGAAATAAAGCATTTAATAGAAAAAAGAAAAAACACTTTTGAATTTCTGGTATACTTAACCTTTCTCCATGAAGTTCTTATTTCTTGTTTGTCTAATCAAGAAATGTTCATGTAATCTAAATAGGTCAAAAAAAAAACCAAACAAACAAAACAAAACAAAAAAAAAAAAAAAAAAAACCCACCACCACTTTGACCTCTTTTTTCCACACTAACACAAACATTATATTCTGAAAAAGTGACAAGTTTCATGTTTCCCGTACTTGTGTCCCTCAGGCAGACACAAACTTTATCCTAAGTTAGGGTACATAAAACAAACAACAGCAACAACAAACAGCTCTAAAACTAAGAATTGAAAGCATCTAATTGTCCAATTATCCTATTGTGAGAGAAACCCTAGATGAAGCAAAAACTAATACAAAAGATTTATTAAGCAAAATGCTTAATCTATTTACTGAAATCATACCAAAGAAAAGGACCTTCAAAGATTAAACAAATATTTCTAGGAAAGGAATAACTCAATGGTAGAGCTGCTGCCTAACATGAGACCCTCCATGGGTTTCAATCCCAACACAAAGGTAGCTAGAATAATGGGGAAGTTAAGATATGCAAAACAAAACAACTACAAAACCCATAATTGTTAAAGCTAAAACTAAAAGAAAATAGAAAGTTAAGTAATAGTGATGATTTAGAACTAGTTCATTTAAACATGGGTCACAAAGGATAAAAAGCAAACAAAGCACCTAGTTCTGATAGAAAACAAAGATGATCCTTAAACTCTGAATCAAAACCTATACAATATCAACAAAGGAGTAACTTTTTTCACATTTTACATATTTCGATAATAAGCTTATGCTGGGTTAAGAAGATCAAGGTAACTGTCCAATCTTTGTGAGGTTTAAGTTTCAGGGTGTGATAGCTGTGCAGCTTGGTCTATCTCAGGACTCCTAACAGTGGGATCGGGGGCTATCTCTAAGGCTTTGACTGACTTCTGGGTACCTCTTGCTTATACTGGTCTGCCTTACCCAGCCTTAATACAAGGGGAGGTGCTTAGTTCAAGTGCAAATGATATGCCATGTTTTGTTGATATGCATGGGATGCAGGCCCCATTCTGAAGGGAAATGAAGGCAAGCTTGTTGGGTGGGGGAGGGGGTCGCAGCAGGGGTGTGGAGAAAAGAGTTTGGGGAGGAAATTGGAAGAGGGGAGGGAGAGGAAACTGTAGGAGGGGTGTAAAATAAATAAATGAATTTAGTTTAAAAAAGTGATCAAGACAAGGCCATCCTCAGGTGAATAAGGAATTCAAGGCCACCATGGCCTATAAAAACGCAGGTCTTAATGAAGTCTGGCCCCAAATTTCAAGCCCACATATGTTATTTTACTTTGCCACAGCACAGCTACCACTAATAAGCATTCAATAGTCATATAAAAGGATCTCAGGCAGGGGTGGTGGCACATGGTTTAATCCTGGGCTCTGGAACAGGCAAGAAGTTTCTGAGTTTGAAACTGGCCTACTCTACTCAGCAACTTCCAGGCCAGAAAGGATAGAAATTGACACTTGGTTTCAAAGAACCTATGACCAAGGCCAAGAATTGTGGTTTAAGCCTGTATTCCCCGCACTTGGGAGACAGGCAGGAGAATCTGTCTGAGTTCAAGGCCAGCCAAAGAACATAGCAAGTTCCAGGACAGCCAGGGCTACACAGAAAGAACCTTTCCAGATATCAATCCAAACCAAAATAAAAATATGTCTTTTTGTATTATAGTGAAATATTGAATTCTCTATTACTTAAATGTAAGGGTTTTTACAAAAAGGCACAGCCTTTCTATATCTTGTTAAAGACATGTAATTCTTCTTATAAACCACAAATATTAAATGGAAAATATTTTATGCAGGCCCATCTCATAGGCCTGAAATGTTCCAAGTATCATACTTAGCAAATCTCTCCTATATAGCTATAAGAACAATCTAGTTCTACAAGGCCAGAACTTTTCAGAAGAGGCTGTTATATCATACAAATTAAGAATAAAAATTAAACAATGAATCTAGGCTTATGTAAACTGGTTCACCACACATATCCTAAGTATACTTTAAATACTAATACTATTTTTAAATGTTTATTTGTGGTGTATGTGTGTTGTATGTTTGATATGTTAGTCCAGGTACTTGCTACACCTGAAGTGCAATGGTCAGCAGACAGCTTTCAGGACTTGATCCTCTCTACCATGCACCCCCAGGATCAAGCTCTCTGTTGGGCTTAGACAGCAAAGTGCTTTCCTCTGATGAGTCATCTCAATGTCTCACAAATACATGTAAATCAGTGTTATAAATAATAGCTGATACCCCAAGTGACCATAAATACACTGACATGTGTGACTGATTTTCAAGTATACAAGAGTGAACCCAAGTTTCCTACTGAATCATTTTAAGTCAACTTCAAGAGTTGGAAGATTTTAGCATTGAAAATAATTTTATCTAAAGCATCAGTAGGTATAATCACCCAAATTCAGTACATCCAGTGGTCTATGCAGTCACTTACACCAGTTAGAAACTTCTGTAGTGCCAGACATTAGCTAGATGCCTTTGCCACAGGACAATTAGTTGGCTATTTAAGATGCATGTAAATTAAAATATCATCAATTAGTACAGGAACTCTCTAAAGTTGAAAATATACAGAATATACCATCTAGCAAATAATCGCTCTAAGGTTAAGATTCCTCATGATGCCAAGTTGAGAGTTAGAAACTCTCAAGACCTGCAAATTACAAAAACCAACATTAAACAGTTTTATTTAAATTCCATTTTCTAGACTCCATCACCAAACCGTAATGATTCTGAGTAATTTGGATGTGACAGACTGCTCACATCCAATGAGGCAGACTGCTCAGTAGGCAATAGGTCTGCCTGGAGATGAAAACTCCATGACCAGCTCAGGAGTGGCTTCAGCATGACAGACAGACACAAACACACTCGAGGAGGTTTGCAACTGCTGCAGTTTTAACTTCAGAGCATTGGGTTTTTATGCAGAAAGTTCAAGGAACAGATCTTTGACCACAGTTTAAAGTTTACAGACATATTATATAAATGTCAGCAATTCCCTTGAAGCATGAGATCTTTAAAACATCTATTTTGGCTTGCCTGTGGTCAGCTGACCAGGGATTTGGCTCACTGAGTTTAGGGAATAGTCATTGCCTCTGATTAGTAAACTTTTAACAACATTGTTAAGAACTCTTGTACTGTTTTATTGATTTAGGGGCCCTAAGATCTCAAGTTTGAGTTTTATAGTAAATCCCACAACAGCTTTGTTGTGGGCTGGCTATTGTTAGGCAGGGTCTCCTTGTGGGCAAATTCCTACAGCTTTAGCTATGTTAATTTATCAGGCCTTGGGCTGACACCTGAAGTCTCAACCAGCTCTTTGAGTATTGTAATTGAGGGTACAGAGGACAGCATCCATCTGTTGATTGTTAGTCTGCATCTCTTTCAGTTCCCGAAATTGTATCTAAGCCTTCTCCAGGCTTCTCTGAACTAACAGTGGAGCTACAGGCCAAAACACCAATAATCAAAAGCATTATTGTTATCATAGCACAAAATGCACCCAGCACCCTTTCCAATCAGCCAGCCAAGCAAGGAGCTGCAGGGACCTGGCCACTTCTTCCCAGGAGGAATAACCACTTGTGGTGCAAACCTCTGCACAGGTAGCCATTTGAGATTTTTCTCAGACATTGCTACACTGTCCCCACTGGGGCTGGTGTGGCATGACATGGTAATCTGTGCAAGCTCTTCTAGCAATCCTGACAAGCAGCCAAATTTGGTTATCATTGCTCTGCACTTGTTGAGTTTTTATATTAAACCCCCACATCCCCCCCCCCAACTTGGGAATGGTATAATGGATGTGAACAAATGCCCTCAGTGTATGCAGCCTGATATATAGCTCTTATATACTGAACTATCTCTTTCTAACTCTAGAAGAAGTATAATGTAGATGGAAGATGTTCTCTGTCTCTCCTGGTCCCAAATACACAGAATTTTTTCCTGCCTGTTGGTCACTACCACCTCTTATGAAAGAATCACTCACAGGCTAGTATTAAATGGAATTGCTTGATCGATGCTCCATGTTTACTACTGTCTAGCTCTCTCTAAGAAATTAACCCATTTCTACTGTAAGGATGGAAAATTTAGCCTAATTTTCCCTGGACTCTGCCCCCTAGCAGAGAGTAGGCAAAAGGTCATTCTTGACTTTTTATGACAGGGTGATTTACAGACTACACCTGTGATTAAATGAGAACAGGAAATGAGCCCTGCCACACTACCCAGAAGCCCTATTGAAAGCAGACTTCCAGGGCAAAGCGGGGGGGCTTGGATAGTTCAAATTGATTGTTCCACACTGGATATTATGAGATGATTGGTTTGTGATGCCAGGGTTTATTTGTAACCCTATAAAAGCTGTCTGAACCCTGTACCCCGGGTTCCCAGTCCTCTACCCCACGTGGAGTATGGCTGTGGACCCCAGTGCACTGGAATATAAAAGACCTCATGCTTTTGCAGCAAGGCCGTTTCTCGTGAGTGATTTGTGGGGGGGGGCTGCCTTTCCTGACTGGGGGCATGAGTGTTCAAGCCCTCCTGGGGTCTTTCACTACTAATCTGTGTATTGCTGCTTGGCTGTGGCTTACTGGTAACCTTCTGGCATCTTGCTTCCACGAAGACCACGTGATGTCTCCTCAGCTCTGCCTTCTTTCTCTCCGTAACTCTGTTTGGCTTTCCTGCCTAACTGTATTCTGCCTGGCCAGTGGTCAAAACAGCTTTATTCAGCACTCAATAAAAGGAACACATATTTACAACATACAGATGGACATCTAAACTTTGGGTGACTGTCCAGATAGCCAGTTGTTTCTGTCATTTCTTGTATGTTTTAGAAGTCACTTGCTTGCACTTCCTCCTCAACCAGGTAATATTCTTTTCCTTCTCAATTCTTCCAAGGGGTTGAAGACTATATAGATACAGTTACAATCCTTTTGTAACTTAACTAAAAGGGTATCAGGTATGAGATCAGATTCTTTAGGATAGGACAGCTATAAGAGTAATTAATGTCTGTAATTAACCCTTCACCTATCATCTGGACAATTAGTACCTGTTTCTTATTTGCTGATGTTCTTGATGGTTCTTCAAAGCTGATTCGCATGCTGCCCTGCCAGTCCCAAAAATCTCTAATTTCTCCTTGAACCACCTATATCCAAATACCCACAAAAAAGCTGCTTAGTAAATGCCTGTACACAAAGAGGAGTTGTCAGGCCAGGTGTAAGGTAAAGCTTTCCAGGACCTTTAGGTCCTTTCTGTCCCCTTTCCTTCCCTTCCCCACTTAGCTTGGCTGTTGCAATTTGAAACTCATAGTTGCTGCTATCTGCTCCCTGTATGGGTTTATGGGTTGAGGTGAAGAGGGGAGTAGAGAGTGCCAGGTACTGGACGGAAGGTGTGTTGAAGCCCAGAGCCAGAGCTGTTGGCAGCCCTGAGCTTCCCCATGGGGATCCCACAGAAAACACTTTCCAGATTTCTGGGCCTGTGTCCAGCTACACACTTCTGTGTTTTCAGTTCCCCCTTCATGAAGAAAGTGCGGAGGGTAGAGGAGAAGATGCGGGTGCATGTTTGTGCTTGCCTGTTCATTTTTGTCTCAAGGTGTAAGTTAGACATATGTGACTTCAAGAAGGAGGGAGGCAGAGGGAGACAGTCTGAAGAGATCCTTCCCCAAGACTCCTGTGTCCCAAACAAGGGCAAAGAAATGATAAAAGGAAGAAATAACTTCAAGTGACAGTTGTGACTAGGGTTATATGCATGCTGCAAAAATTCCAGTGAAGATATCAATTCCAGCCTCAAGCTCCCTGACATGTACAATAACTCTTTTGAGTCTTGACCATTGCCTCTATCTAGAAAACTAACACTCATGCTCATGCTTCCTTTCAGAGTTCTGAAGGCCCCGCAGCTTGGGAAAAGCCTCCAATATACACGACTAGGCTATGATTGTATGGTTTAAACTTTCCTGACATTTACTCCTGGGGAAATTCCTTTCTTTTCCCCTAAATTCTATAAATAGAAGCTCCAGTTGTAGCTGGAGAGATGGCTCAGTCAACAAGGGTTGTACTGAGCTACAGCTTCGGGCCCCGTACTGTACTGTACTGCACAAGTGTGAAGACCTGAGATCAGATCCCCAACACCCAAGGAAAGTCAGTTATGTGGACAGGTGTCTATAGCCAGTGAGTTCTGGGAGATATGTACAGATTGCACAAACAGATGCATCTGTGGAGTACATTCGCCAACCAAGCTAAATGAACCAATGGACTCCAAGTTCTGTGAGAAAACCCATGTCCACAAAGCTAGGAGAAAAGCTATTAAGGAAGACATAAAACTTTAACCTGTAGTCCACACACACTACACTCATGTTTGGAACAGTATGCCTGCACACATAATTGCATACATCTACATGAACATACATACACAAAGCACAGGGAGCCAACATGTGGAAAGAATTAAGAGTAGTTGAAGGAGTGGAGTATATGGAGAACACATTCTATTTGTGCCCAGAGATCATTTGAAGGTGTTTGTTTAAGCACAAATACAAACATGGTCTAATCCATTTTTAAATACACATACATGTAAATAAGTGCCCCCACAAATCACGGTCTCCTGCTTCAAAGAGTTTGACTTAGTACACCCTTATTTCTTACCCTTTCTTGGATGCTTTAATGGGGACAGCAAATGAATTGCAAGTGATGAGCTCATAAAGAAAAAGATAATGAGAGAGAAGGGTTCTGTGGAGATATGGAAAGCAGATGAGAGCACAGAGCTGCTCCACACAAACCTAAGACACTAAAGTGCCAACAAGTGAGATGGAGACTGAACTCAGCCTGTTTAGCCAGACTCAGAGGGGAGAATGAGGAGAGCATGAACAATGCAAGAAATTAAAGTTTCAAGCTAAAGCCTCGATGAGGTCAGGAGTTCATAGCCAGGTGGCACTAGCATGGTTCTTCCCAAAGGCAAAAACTCTGCATACTTCTTTCCACACATGTATTCTGGAAAATTTGGCACCTAGGCTGACATCCTATAAGAAGCATTCATGGATCAGAAGTCTTGAGCACCTCAGGTACAAATTGAATACTTGCTCACTCACCCTGTCTCCATTCTTGTCCAGTCTTATTATCTCAATGTAAACCATAGAGGAACAACCAAAATCACCAATCCTCGAAGAAAGCCTCAAGTACACATGATGAGTCCCAAGAAGGAGTAGCTCATCGTGGAACTGAAAGACCTTTAAAAAGTGCATGGGCCAGAAGGTGACAGAGGAGCCCCTGGATCCCTCTCCACATTACTTTTTGAGACAGGATCTCTCACTGAACCTAGAAATCTCTGACTGGGCTAGACTGGCTGGTCAGCAGCCCGAGGCACCCTCGTTTTCTGTCCAAACTTGCCTGACATCTTGTGGGGACTCGAACACAGATCTTGATGCTTTCACGGTAGGTGCTTTACCACCTGTGCCATCTCCCCCATTCCCAGCCTCTGTTCCTTTACAGACAGCAAGGGGAGGAAGAGACTTCCTTCCTCAGCTCCTTTTCCTAAGTTCATTTTTTATCCTTCACAGTATAAATTCTTTTCTAAGGAAATATAGGCATGAACAGAGCAGCAATATTTATGTACATTTAAAGTTGTCCTTTCAGCATGACCCATTCACTGGCTTTATTCTCCATCTCCCATCCATTTCAGACACACCCCAGCACACAGGCCAGCATCTTCAAGCAAACACAGATATGGAAGAGAATAGTTAGCCTGTGCAAGTGGTCACAGGACATTGTTTCAGCTACTTAATTTTATTTTTGCCTCGGTGGACTTTACAGCTGTTAATTACCAGTAGAAAAGTTCCAAATATTCCAATATCTGCTTTCTCATGATGGGTTTCTTTCCATTTTAATAACTCCCAAGAGAAACAGTGGGCTTTTTAATGAAAATTCATTTCAATACTTAAGTCATCCTACCAAGTAGACACACTCACACACAAATCAGAAAACATATCTCTTTAGTCACACTTCCTCTTTTCTCTTAATAATTCTGTCCCCCGACTAATATAGCCAAGTTTCCTTTTTCTTTCACCTTCCCAAGTGGGGTTAGTGAAAATCTAATCCCACTGATGGAAAGGGATACAAACCCCTGCTTGTCAGGGGCAGGTGAATGCATTTGTTCCACAGTAACCTTCATGGTGATAATTTGCACTTGTTTTTGTGACCTTAACTGCTTCCAGGCCATTTAAGCTTGTCTTGAAGGTTCCCTCTTTGTGCTCTTAACTAAGGCAGATTTATATTTCTGGTGTGTTGGCTGTTTATTCTTAAGCACACGTGATTTTGAAACATATTTTGCTCACATGTTATTATGGAGTCTTCTTTCTAGGAATACAAACGGAAACAAACAAACAGAAAATGAAGACATAGATTGTATTTTACTTTTTGTGAATAAGCTCAGTGTCTAACAGTTGTGTAGCACAAATAGTCATTTATTTTTTAGTCTAATTTCAATTGCCTCCTGCTGTTTAGAGTGTTTAGCGAGCAGAATTCCCCTAGAGCTTCACGTGCCTCCCATGCCCATTGAGAGGTGTCTCCAAAGAACTGCAAGCACCTGAGCTGTGGTGCTCAGAGTGGGAGAAATTGGAAACTGGAGGGGTCAATTGAGGGGAAGGAAGAAACTACTGGGAGAAAGGACTGATTTGTGTGGGTGGGTTGGTGAGGAAGATCAGGGAGGATAGGGGGAATGAACCTATAATCAGAAGGTATTGTAGAGTCAAATACTCTTATGTTCAACAACCAGGAAAAGAGATAGCGTGATGGAGATAGACAGAGAGAGCGGGAGAGAGAGGAGAGATGGACAGAGAAGGGGAGAGAGAGGAGAGATAGAGGGAGATGAGAGAGAAATAGGCATAGAGTAAGACACAGGGGTGGGGGGGGGAGAGGGAGGATGTCTTTTTCACAAAGGCCAGCTCATATAAATAACATGACCTTTCAGTGAAAAGCCCTAGATAAAATTTTAGACAGATGAATTTTACACTATCAAAGCAACTGCCAAGTAAGATTAATGTAGGGAATAAAGGTATTCTTCAAATTTGAAGAATAAAGACCTTGCATGGTAAGTATAAACTAAGGCAAGCAAGGGCACCAGGCCTACCTACACTGCACATGTGCACTGACACCATTTACTTCAGGGGCTGTGACCTATGAGGAAGAAGGTGCATATTAGAATTTACCAGTGTTGCTTGGCAACGATTGTTAAGTAACCATTTGGATCTGTGCTTAACAGGCAACACTTGAGTCGCTTCTTTGATCGACACGAGGATGGTTTTAGACCACTTTTATACGTAGTTTTTTATGTTTATGTTAATGGACTACACTTAATCCCAAATATTTAAGCCGAGAGGAAGGTGGACACAGAAGATGCTGTCCTCCTTAAGGACTCTCTGGTGTCTTAAAAAACAGCAAACTCCAAAACAATTCTGTAAGTCCTCTGACATTGGCCAAAACAACTTATGTTGTTGGCGGTCCAGTCAAGAGAAGATATACAGGCAGCACTACATGGGAAAAAATAAATTTCATCTGGCAGCCTGTAGAGGGAAAATCGGAGTTCTTATCCGACTCATCGAAAAGAAGAAATTTTCCATAGATCATAAAGACAAACACCAGCGGTAAGAGGGCTTGGAAGCTCAGGATGGGAGTTGGGCATGAAGAAATGGGATGATGGGAGATGGGGAAAACCTACCTTCCCTGGATCTGTTGAGGATAACAGGAGTGGAAGAGCCCAGCTAGGCTTTCTAGCTGGCAGGCTCTTGGTCATCTGAGGTCTGAGAGGGTCCATGTCATATTATTGAGCATAAGCACTAGACCAAAGTCCCAGGAGGTTCCCTGTCACTTCATAATCCCCATGTATGGCATTTTATTGACTATACAATAGTAAACAAATGGAATTGCATTTCAATATATGCAATAACAAGTAATAAACATGTAGAGAGTACAGATGCCAAGTATAGAGCCTTTTTTTTTTTCATTTTTTTATTTTTTTTATGTTTTGAGGCAAGTTTTGTTGTAGAGATTTGGAGCTTGTACTGGAACTCCCTCTGAAGACCAGGCTGGCCTCAAACTCACAGAGAGATCTGCCTGACTCTGCTGCATGTGTGAAGGGATTAAAGGCATGAGCTACCACTGCTGGTACAGTTTCTCATACTAAAGCCACTGAATATATTGAAATTACTCAAATATAGTTCAACTAATCTTTATACCACTGTGTACCCATGTTTTGTAAATATATATATATATATATATATATATATATATATATATATATCGTTTACACAAGAATCATGCAAAGAATTTGAACTTGAAAGATAGCTGTGTTCTTATCACCCTTCATTTTCTTTGTTTCTCACTAGTGTCCTAGGAATGTCATTCTTGTACCTTCATAGATTTCTCAGATTTGTTATTTCTCTTAAGCTTCTTACTTGTTAGTTCATATCATTCTGAAGGGTTTAATTCAGCACTGCCTTGATGAGTAACAATTTTCTTAGCACCATTTGCTGACAAGCTCCAGGTTATCTGCAAGTTACTTCTGATATATTTAGTTATTCCTGGTAGAGGTGAATAAAGCTTACTGGGATTTTCATAACTTGGAAAGCAGCAAACTCATCTTGCTTTTCCAATTGGGCCCAAGTTGTTGTGGCCCACAGTCTTTAATCTCCCTTGTGAAAGTAGATTTAGATACTGCCATTAGGCATAGCAAATATCTGCTGCCTATGAATTCTCTGTCTTTATGGTGAAGAATGAGCCAAACCAACTGATTTGAATCCCAAGTTACCTTCAGCTGAATTTTCGTTAAAAAAAAAAAAAAAAAAAAAAACTAAATAAAAGTTCCTCTGCATTTACACTTTGCTGTTGATATGTTTCACAGCTCTTACCTACACTGCATTCAAAACTAGCATTTATTTGAATCTAGCTTAAGAGACTAGGAATGCCAAGCATATATGTCACATATCAACTAGTCCAAGGCACCATGATATTTGCATGAGGGCATAGCTTTTAAGTGTTAGCAGTCATTGTTGGCAAATATGAATTGTCAGTCACATTCCAATTTTTGGTGAGTTCAAATGTGAGCCAAAGAAATTCTTAAGTTGGGCAGCATGTCATATTAAGAGCATGAATGATTGCAGTTTTCTTAATGAAGCAGACTCTGTCTCAAATTAAATAAAAGCAAACCAACACCATTGTGGGATCTTGTTAGTGTATAAATAACCTTGAAAATCTTTGTAAAGTAGATAATGGATTGCCGTTTACTTGAAATGTTCATCACATTGTAATATTAATAATTTAAATGTCCACCATGTGGATCTATTGTGCAGAAGCCCATGCAGAGTGGTTGCAAAGATCCTCACTGATGTGTCATAGTACACTGGGAGAGGAGTTGTTTGGATCTGCATGTAAAGGATGAAGAAATCACTGCATTGATGGACTAGGGGATAGCTGGTGAGGATGCCACCTAGAGCAGGATGCAAAGTCAAGTAGGAGTTCAAGCCAAAGGTCATGCTCTCTCTGTACAAGTAGGCCTCTCTGGGCCAGAACCTTGGCTCCAGATAGAACTAGATGAGTGAGTGACAGATGACTGATCTAGCCTGCAACAGCCATGGGTTCTCTCCCCCCACTGTAACAAACGTTCTGGATAGTGAGTGAGGTGCTCTAATATAGTGAATAATTAGAGCAAATGAACATGTTTAGAAGAAAGTTAAACATTGGTCCGTGGGGAGTCAGAGGACTTACATGTCATATAATGATTGCAAAATGTGAGTGATTGTACATGCTGACATAATATCCTACAATTTCAATAAGAACATGTGTCTTTCTCCCACAGAACGGCTCTCCATTATGCCTCCTTTCATGGATGTACAGCTGCTGTAAAGTATCTGTTAATGAATGGCTCTGAAGTTAACATGGTTGACGACAAGTTAATGACACCACTTGTCAAGGTAGTTCAAATATATCAATTTCAGGAAATATTTCACTTAAATGCTCATACTGAAAATGAAAGCATCTATCACACTCAAACATGAATCATAGTGAAAGCCGTGAAATGCCTGTTTTGAATTACTTGACTTTTCAATGTTTTTCTTTTTATAACATCCACAGGCTGTACAGTCTGGCTCAACAGAAACAGTCTTGCTTCTGCTACAACAAGAAGCAGATCCGAACTTGAAAGACGTGAACGGTGACATGGCACTTCATCATGCCATATACAATGACTCCTTTGAAATCGTGGCTGCCCTTTTGGCGTCAGGGAGCACTACGGAAGAGATGTCAGAGGTAAAGATTACCTAAATTAAATTCTCAAGTATTTAGGAACTGTGTGCTTTCACAAGTTCATGTATAGGGCCACAATTATCTGGGTTCTGAAGCTCAAGTATTCCCTGACTGACATTTAGAAATCATTTGATTGGTATTTATTTAAACATCAACATGGTTGTTGTGCTTTTATAGTGCAAGAAATTAGTGCAGTTCGCACAGCCCATATGCTTTTGGGTTTGTGACCATCCACTGCAGTTTGGTCAGCCTACTAGGGAGTCACACTGCTAAATAAAACTGGCTCTCCCTCTCCCACAGCTATCAGTTGCCAATAGCTCCCCAGCTAGAGATAGGACTTCGTCCTAACTTCCTGTCTCCACAATGAAGAGTTTGGCTGACTTGGTATTGCCTGGGTGAGCCTTGTGAGTGTTGTCACAATGACTGTGAGTTCATATGAACATCTGCCCTGTGGTTTCCTTGTGGTCAATCGACTTGCTCTGTCTCTTAGAGAATTTTGCAATGATCCCTAGACTCAGTGAGTGGGTTCTATTAATGAGCACAGAAAGTATGGTGGGTAGGGAAAGTGGGTGGATCAGGAAGGAGTAGAGAGAGAAGGGTAGATGTAGTCAAAATAACTATGGAACTTTCATAAATCTGATTTTAAATATGGGAGAAATAACCTTGGTTTATTGAAAAAAGTAATAGAGAACACAGCTTTCCTGTTCGTAGGACAGCAAATCTTCATGAAAACACAAAGTATGCCATGTATAATACTTCTACTTTATCAATATTTTCCACCACTTTTCTAACCAGTTTAAAATAATAAAAGAAAGCAAACTTTACCTTGGAAGTAAGCTTTATCTTGGTACTCAAATAAAACAAACACACCGTTTGAAAACTGAACTCTTGGTGTTGGGATAGTTATGTGCCTACGTTTATTTCTGAACAATAAGACTGAAGCATCAATAATGGGGTAAAATCATTAGAAGCTTCAGGACATAGGCCACAGACCTTTCCACGGGTCTGTCTAATGATTCAGTTTCCCAATGGAAACACTCTTCCTAAGTCATTCTAGGTGGTGTCCTTGACAATTGAAACTAACCATCCCAATGACTGGATTACAGTTTGTGCTTGATATTGATTTTGTCATTGTTTTAACATTCCTGCTTGGATCAGCAGAAAGAAAAGAGTTGCTGTGTCGCAAGGGATGATCTTGTCTTGGTCGAGAAAGCACAGAAGTTTAATTATGCTGGTTCATCCTGTCAGGAACTTACATTTCACCTTCTCCCATGTCCACAGCCTTGAAAGCAAAAGCCGCTGGAGAAACTGGGACAATATTGGGACTAACCCCAACATTGCCAACATGACAATAGCTCAGAGAGCAAGGATCCATTTCCAAATGCTTCCACAAGCTTCCTGCAACATAGTGACCAGCTAGGCTACAGTGTCAATCACATGAACCTGTGGGTGACATTTCACTTTCACACTATATCGGGGACTGTTTTATTTTGAGTTAAATATGGTTGATTGCACTACCAGTACTTGCTTTGTACAAATCCGTTGCTAAACATTCAGCAAAGGTTAAAAAAAAAAAAAAAATGCGAACCAAAGTTCTATGGAGTCAGTGCACTCCATGCACAGTTTACCTTCTAGAAACACAGTATACTCTCAATCTGTAGGAGAATTCAGAAATCTGGACTTCTTCTTGTTCATAAAGATTCAATTCCTTTCTCCTCTGGACCCATTTGATTGAATCAGTCCCTACAGTGAACACTTTCATACTCAACATCCAAGTGTGTCCCATTTGCTCATGTCCCCCTGCTTTCCCTATGTAACTATTTGAGTCTTCTATTTTTGTTTCCTGGTGTTTTGATATAGATTTAGGATGTCTGGTGCATTTATGAATTTAATTGACATTTTATATTTATGAAATTAATTGGCATTTTAAAATTATTTCTCAATATCAGCTTTGTATCTGAGCATTGTCTACTATGCACAATTCATAGATGCATATCTAACACCTGAAAAATTATCTTCAATATAAATAACACCATTCTGATTAGGAGATGTTTTAGATTTATTAGGTTGATCCTGTTTGTAGTCAGACATGTTGTGTACACTACAGACAACATCCACTGTTTCTCTCACATTACACACAAGTGCAAGCTACTGAGTGATTGCAGTGTACCAAAGCAAGTACATACAGGGATTATTCAGTTTTCACTGATGGATAAAGCATTTATTTATTTCTGATTTGTACCTTGCCTAGAACTATAACCTAAGCATTGATCACACTGGAGCAATGATACAAAAGAATTTGAAGAAGCAGGTGATCAGATGTGATGGCACACTTGTAAACTCAAGAGTAGGACTGAGGTTCTGTTTCAGGAAGATGACTTCTAGCTTAGACTGGGCTACATACTGAGATCTATGCTTTAAAAAGTAATATTGGAAGTCTATCTAGCTCATGGAATTATCATATCAGGGAAATTAAACACATGTATTGGAGTATAAGTAAAGAACAGGATGAAACGGTCTCCCCCCTAGCCTAAAGCAATAGACTGTTTAACAAAGCAGGAGAGGTAAACTGCCCCTGGAATTAATGTTGACTAGAGTCCAAGAGATCCTCAAATGCTGTAAGGTATTATTATTGCCATTTGCTGAATCCAATAATGTGAACATAAGATTCTTTTGCTGACTAGCCAGCCCCAACTGGTGCAAACCCATCCCTGAGGCTCAGAGAACATCATTGAAAAGGGGTCAAATGCCTCTAAGGACAAAAGAACTATTGTGCCTGTTGCAAGATAATGCAATATTGAACTCAGGAAATCTTTGTCTTCTTTTTGCCTAAATAAGGCCCACATGATGGCAATACAGGGCGAATTGCCAACAGTGGTGGGGAACTTACAAGGTTCTATCACTGGGAAAACAATGGGTGATGAGAAAAGAATCTGTTTTCTCTAGAGACAAACTCTGACTATGCAATGCTAGATCATTAGCCATTAACACTTACAATATGAGCAAAGCTAAATGGACTCAGTACGTTATATGTATACATGCACACATACAAGCAGGCATAGATAAGCTTGTGTGTATAACAATACTGGTTAAAGAAGAGGTCATCAAAATTAGAAGCAGTAGGGAGGGCATGAGAAGAGTTGATACAGAGGGGGAGTAGGAGAGACAGTGAGGAAAGGTTGAAATGAGGTCACTACAGCACCTATGTATGAAATGAACAAAAATTAAATTGAATAATTTTTAAGGAACATGTCTTGGGCTTTCTAGGGTGAGGACAACTTGCATCATATAACATGATAGAAACAGTCAATTCATCAAAGTTTATATGGCGCTTCGGCTATTTTGAGTCAATTTCTTTGGTGACATGTTCAGAGCAAGGGACTGGCATTGCTATCGTGGGTCCCCTGAAACAAGTTGTTCAGATGCTAATGTCTGCTGCATACACAGTTGGTCAAACAGGAATTTACCAAAGAAGCACATTTTGGTTATTTACTTATTTTGAAAAAGAACAATTTCACAGTTTTTCTCATATTTCATGTTGGAAAATGATACATCTGGCACACAAATATCATTTGAAATACAGGTAGAAATTCTGAGTTAGAGAGGAAAATTTAGTACACCTATTCAACAAAATTTTGAAATCCTTTGGCACTTGTTTGGGGGTTGGTTCCTTTGAGATATGCTCCCAAGAAATGTTGGCTTGTACATCTACATCACAGCTCATGAGTCTGTGGCTCAGAAAACTTTGAGGAAGAGGGATTGAAAAGATTGTAATAGGCAGAATAATGAGGAAGTCTTCCATGCAACAGCCTCTCCTAGAAACAGCTGCATAAAAAGACTGGAATTATGATAATACCAGTGGACATGTTAAGGTAGAAGAAGAAATCTTTCACTGTGTTCCATCCCTAGATTTTGAATTTATTATCAAGTGTTGATTGCTTGGAGAATGAGAATTTGCTTCTCTTAAAGGTAAACCCCCTTATTGGTTGTTCAATGCAAAGTGGCCGTCCTAAAAACCATATACGGAACAACTATGGAGACAGTAGGTTCTATTTATATGTTTATACATACATGTACACACATATATAGATATATGTAGTAAAGATAATCAAAGATGAAGAGGCTACTAACTTGAAGGAGCCTGGGAAGAGTACTAAGTAGAGTTAAATGAGGTGAGATGTGTGGGGGAAGGGGAGTATCTAATGTAAGAATAGGAGTGGGGAATGATTTTAATTCAATTAAAATAATTTTCACTTAAAAGGAAGCAAACACATAACTCTAATATGCCATGATAAATGTAGTGAAAGGAACAGAGATTCATGGAAGGAAAGTGTTTGACATGAGTTTTGGAGAGGTCTTGCAACAACTGTAGGCAGGATTGAAGAATTACAATGACAACATAGGAATGAGCAGTTTGCTGTGAAGAAAATCTCTAGTGCTCTCTACTTTGTGGAAAACTTTATATTCACTGTGCCAGGTATAAAGTTTTCACTTCAGTTGGGGAATAGGCAGCATTGTGAATTATTGGTTGATTTCATTACAGGAGGGCCTGACCCCCCTGATGCTGGCTCTCCAGAAAAAAAAATTATTGACCGCAGCATTGCTAATAACATCAGGTGCAAATATTCATGCTTGCGACCCATACCAAAGGTATGTACTTTTGCGTTTTTAAACATTAATTGTATTCTAAAATAGTAACAGTCACTCAAATAAAAAATGTAATGGGATAAACTAAAAAATATGGATAAAAACCATGTCAGATCAAAAATTATATGCAACGAGTAATACAAAAATGATGTAGAGTCAAGTTTCTGTCCCCTGTGATAATACCTGATGTCTTATTTAGAATGTCATGTGGATAGTCATATAATCATTTTCTGTAAATTATAAGGTTTTAGTTCAATTATTTAATTATTGTGAAAACTTAACTTTATAGTGCTTGATTTTTGGTATAGTATATTAAGAATGAACTGAAGTAAAATCATAGGCTGTTGGGCAACTTTTCTTCAAATTGCCTTCTTTGACGTTTACTGATATCAGGTTTTTCCTAAGGTACTATTTCATGTCGTAGAAGAACCTCAAAGTCTCAGAAATCATACAAATAGGCATGAAAGACCGAGCTAGCTTGGTTAGGTCAGTACCTACATGCATAATACCAAAGCTTTAAAACTATGTCAAGTAGGACCTAGGTCATATTAACATTAACTGGATCATGGATTACCACTAAAATGATTCTGTGTACTAATTTAACCTCCCCATCCCCCCACACACACATATCAAGAGGATCAAGAATCTTTGTGCTAATTTCCACTTCATAGCCTAGAAGACAGTGATGAACACTTATGCTCTCAAGATAATTGTCTAGTTTCTAAATGCTCAATTCTCCACACAATGGTAAGACAATGAATTGGTAAAATACATGCAATTCACTGTTTACTTTAATCATCTTTCTATCATTGTAGAACGACCTTGATGTATGGAGTGAAATGGGATTCGGAACATCTAGTCAGACTTTTATTAAATAAAGGAGCTAATGTTTGGTCTTTAGATATGTTCGGATGGACTGCGCTGGATTATGCCCAAGCAGGAAATAGAAAAGTGTAAGTATATACATTAAAAGGCTAATTAACCCCAATGTAGATACAGAATAATTACAACTATTGTATTTTAAGTCAGGCAAAAGTTTATAGTTTCAGTTGTTTAAGAAGTTTTGGAATGGTAGTGCTTTAGCCAACCCTGTCTGCTGAGGATCAGATGAAATTGTAGATTAGTGAGAAGCAGCAATGAGTACAAAAGACATTATCTCAGAGTTGATTTATGGTTAGGCTGGGAATTATACCCAGGCACCTGAATATGCTGGGCAGGTGTTTTACCACTGAGCTTCACTCCTAGCCTCTCTTTCTAAAGCTTTAACAAGACTGACTGCAACTAACAATTTGAGCAATGTAGACAGGCTCCCATAAATACCCTTTCCTGATAATGAGATCAATGACTAACTTATCCACCATCATGGAGCCCTCATCTAGTACCTGTTGGAAACAGAAGCAAACACCCACAACTAAACACTGAGCTGAGCTAGAATCCAGATGCAGAGAGGGAGGACAAGACCATGCTGCATAAACACACAGAGACAACTTACCTGAACAAGGAGGAGCTAATGGGCTCCCAGACTGAGAGCTAAGAATCCAGCATGGGACTTACTCAGATCCCCTGAACATGTATCTCAGATAGAAGGCCTGAGCTGTCTAAGGGTCCTCATACAGTGGAACCAGGATGTATTCCTGGTTCACAAAAGGACTTTGGGTGCACTCTCCCCCCACCCCATGTAGGGATACTCCCTTAACATAGAGACAGGAGAGAAGTCCTAGTACCTACTCCAAATGACAGATTTAGATGACACCTCCTGGAGAGCATCACCCTACATGTGGACTGGGGGGGAAGATGGGAAGAGAGGGTGGTCGGGATGCATGTAAGGGTGGGGGAGAGGGAAAGAGGGAGGGAGGGAGGAATGGAGAGAGAGAGGGGAAACTGGGATAGGTATGTAAAATAAAATTAAAAAAAAGTTGTTTATCATTCAGGAGACCCCCCCCCATGTTTTCTTTCATTCCAAGAAGAGCCCTCAGGCAATGGGATTGAATCCCTGTTGTGTTCTCATTTTCTCCACTGGCTGTTTCAATCTCACAATGTACACTTCCACAGAAAATGGTAACATTCTCCTCTGGGAGCTGTGCTGTCTATTACTCCCACTCCTCGACTTTGAAACAACCAAAGAGATTCCCTAAGTACATCGAAGTCAAGTCTTAACATATATTGGATGGATGTGGCAGGCATGAGGAAAACCGAGTCAGCTTTGGTTCATGGGCATTTGGCACCATCGAGATTGTCCTTCAGTCCACTTTTGACTAACCTTGCCTGGGTCTTTGCCGTAAGAGTCATGGGGCCTTGAAAGCTGGGTAGTTCAATTGCCCATGTGGTTGTACATTCAAAATTTTTCCCATTATAGTAGTACTGTACTCTGGCAGCCAAGACTAAGGTTTCCCCACACCCATTGCTAGGCAACTGAATGTGATCATGTATTCAAAGCATTGCAGTATCCTAGAAGACCATCACAATAAGTTACTTGGTGTTGTCTCTCTAAACGGGTTTGTGAATACATTAAAATATCACATGGGTCCAAACATTTTCAGAATGTTTTCCTTCTTTAGTAGTAGTAATCTGTGTGCAAATGTTGCATGAATCATGCCCTGTGGTTGTGACAGATCTCTATTACCTTTCTCAGGGAAGGTGATAGGTAGTCATTGACCTGTTGTTCTAGTACCATCACTATTGCTGTGATGAAACACCATGACCAAATCAACTTGAGGAAAGGGTTTATTTGACTCTACATCCACATCCAGTTTTTCATCAATGGAAGTCAGGACAGGAACTCAAACAGGACAGGTACCTGGAGTTAGGTTTCAATGCATGGATGTTGGAGAGGTGCTGCTGAACAGATTGCTCATTACTTGCTCAGCATGCATTTTAATAGAAGACAGGACCACCTATCCAAGGACAGTAACATCTCCCATTGGGTTGGGACCTCCCCCATGGATGACCAAGTAAGAAAATTCCCATAGTCAGACCTTATAGAAGCATTTTCTCGGTTAAGGCTCCCTCTTATCAGACTCTCCATGTGTCATTTTGACATAACACAGGCAGCACACCTATCCAGTGTTTTCCATATTACTTAGGATTACTCAAGCGACTTTAGTCTGTGCCTCAAGCATTGGGATGCTTTCCATATCTGCCTCAAATGAAAGACACGGAGCAGAATTCTGTGAACACAAATTGTTACCTATGTTTTACACATAAACCCCATCACATCTCATCTGTATGTTTATACAAGTATGAAATATGACTTTGTCTTCTGTGTCAGTTGGTGATAAGCATGGATGTGCAGGGTCATTATGACAAAACTCAGCTAAGTACTTCATTACTGGATAGAAGAAGAATAGCAACAGACCAACCCATGTCTTGAAATTCCATAGTGTTCTCATCTTTGACTGACTCTTTAGTTCAGACCCATTAAAGAATGACACAGTGGTTTTCCTTTGGGATTCTGGTTATTTTATTTTGTTGTTTGTCTGTCTTTTGTTTTTGTTTTTTGAGACAGGTTTTCTCTGCTTAATATCCCTGGCTGTCCTGGAACTAGCACCTTAGGCCAGTCTGGTCTTGAACTCACAGAGATCCACCTACTTCTGCCTCCTTCATGGGGAATAAGGGTGCACACCATCACCACCCATCTTGTTTTGGGATTTGTATTAGTTCAAGATTGAGAAGCAAAACATAATATACTGCTTTGCTAATTCCATGCATACTTTCACGTGATGAAATATTCACAGTAAGTTGGTGAACTAAAGTAGTAAATGCTGAGATTTGGAGCCTAAGAGAAATTCTGCGCCAGAAAAAGAACTCCTAATATCAGGGTACTTTCCATCCTGTCAAGATATGCTAGATGGTTTGAATTATAACGCTCTTGACTCAATAGCATTTCACGTTGTCCTCTCCTCCTTCAATTACAAAAAGTGAATTGGGCTCTTCTTATCTCCTTCTTCTTCCTCTTCTCCTTCTCCTCCTTTTTCTTCTCCTTCTCCTCCTTTTTCTTCTCCTTCTTCTTCTTCTCCTTTGTAGTCTTCTCCTCCTTTGTCTTCTTTGTCTTCTTCTTTTCACATGATTCATAAATGTGTAGGGTATGGCAAATATTATGAAAAATATCTGAAACATTTTAAATCTTCAAATGAAGTATATTGATCAATGTTTTGCTATCATAAAAATCAAATTAACTGATGCCATTTCTGTATTTGGCAGAATGAAAATTTTAGAAAATGAATATGAAAAACCTCACAATAACTGCATGACTTCCCCATGTAAGTCCTCCAATTTTATGTTCCCTAGTCTTTCTTCATAGAGAAATGGTGGAGCAAGAATGTTTTCTTTCTCAGAGAGAATTGTCTAACCACATATATACAACCCTCCTTTCTCTCTCTCTCTCTCTCTCTCTCTCTCTCTCTCTCTGTCTCATTACAAAGAGCAGGCATCTAAAAATAATAATAAAGGAAAATTGAATAGGATAATATAAAGCAAACTCACCAGAAGTAGGCAAAACAAACAGAAAAATTTCCCAAGAAAGAGCACAAGAAACACAGATGAACGCTGAGATACACTCATTGGCACACACAGAAACCCATCAACACTATAAGAGCAAAAGATCTGTATGCTTAGAAAATGGACAAAGTATTGTGAGACAAAAGAAACCTCCAATAGTACCATTGTATTGGTTTTCTGTTGGCTGTGTGCTTCTGGGAACAGGGACTGCTTTTAAATGTGGTTTGTATAGGCAATGAGACTCCAGTGGAGAAAGCCAGAGTTCCTTTGTGAGTGTTACCAATTGGAGATCGTTTCTGGGTGGTGTCTACTTACCCTGTCAGGGCTGGTACCCCTTGTAGCTTAGACCCTCTGCATCAGCCAGTCTGTGGCTTCATTTGTTTGTCAGTCCTAGTGTGTTCAGAAAGCTTTGTTTCCTTGGTGTCTTGCATATTAACCTGCTCTTGCAATCTGCCTGCCTGCTTCTTCAGCAGAATTCCCTGAGCTCTGACAGGAGGGCTTTAATGGAGACATTGCACATACCACTGAGAGTTCCAAAGTCTCTCTCACTCTCTGCATATTATCCAGTTGTGGGCCTCTGTATTTTTTTTTTCATCATTTTTTTTCCCCTGCACTAGCAGGAGGAAGTTTCTCTGTTGATGGCTGAACAAGATCCAAATCCATGGATGTGGAAAATGTCCTTAGGAATCATTTTATTTTCTAAGTACAGTTAGCAGGACAGCATTACTTGGTTTTTCTCCAGGGCCCTGACCTATCTAGTCTCAGGCTATCGTCCACCTGAGCTGGGTAGATTCCTTCCCACAAACTGGGACTCAATTGCAATCAGAGAGTGAGTGGTTACCCCACAAGCTTTGTGCCACACTCGCACCAGCATATCTTGCAGGAAGATCATCTTCGTACAATACAGTTTGTAGCTGGGTTGGCATTTACATTTCTCCTTTAGGGGAAAGCCAGGTACCTTCCTGATCCATGAATACTAATCAGTATGGGTGGACAGCACTAGGTATTAATTAATTAAATGTAGCCGATTCCCAGGACAGGAGGTTTCATTTGGTGGCAAGAAATATCTCTCCCATTATGTAGTGATTCCCTTTGGAATGCTTTCATATCTGTTTAAGTTTTACCAAGCTTCTGTTGCATTCGGTCTCCATATGACCCCATCAAAGTCTCCTTTAGCCATCCTTCCCTGCATCCCCTCCACTACCCCATCTTCCTTACCTGTTTCCATTTGAACATTCTAGTGCAGTCTCCACCCTTCTGTCCATTCATAAATATATTTGCTATTTCCCCTTCCTTAGGAGATCCTTACCTCCATCTTAGTCCCTTTCTCTATACCTATCCTCTTGCTTACCAAAGACTTAATAGCTAACATCTACATATAAGTCAATACAATGACAATTGTCTTCCTGGGTGTGAGTTTCCTCAGTCAAGATGATTTTTTTTCTAGCTCCATCCATTTATCTCTGAAATTTATATTTTCAAAGAGCTGAGTAAAATTCCATTATGAAAATATATCACATTTCCTTTGTTCATTCACCCACTGGCAGACTACTAGGCTGTTTTCCATTCCTGTCTATTATGAATAGAGCAGCAATGAACACAGTTGAGCAAGTATCTCTGTAGTAGGACGTAGAGTCCTTTGGTATATGCCCAAGAGTTGTAGAACTGGATCTTGAATTCGCAGCTTCATGAGGAGTCACCACACTGATTTCCATAGTGGCTATAGATGTTTGCACCCATACCCTCAATAGATGAATCCCCTTATCCCACATCCTTACCAGCACGAGATGTCATTTGTTTTGTGGGTTTGGGCCATCATTTGTTTTGCTGAATTTTGACCATCCTGAGATGTGTAATATGAAATCTCACAGTAGTTTTGATATGTATATCCTACATGACAATGAATGTTGAACATTTCTTTACATGCTTTTCAGCTACTTGATTTTCTTCTTATGAGAATTTTTTGTTTAGGTCTATACTCCATTTTAATTTAGTTATTTTGTTTTCTTGTTGTCCAGTTTTTTGAGTTCCTTTCATATTTTAGGTGTTAGCTTCTCTCTGATGTGTAGTTGATAACAATCTTTCTTCAACCCGTAGTCTGATATTTTGTGCAAATGATGGTGTCCTTTGCTATACAGAAGCTGTTTCGTTCCATGAGGTTCCATTTATTCTTGTTCTTACTTCTTGTGCTGTTCCAAAGGTTTCAAGGTTATTCTCTGTCTTCTCTTCTATCAGGTTCTGTGTATCTGGTTGTATGTTGATGTTCTTCATCCATTTAAAGTGAAGTTATATGTAGAGGAATAAGTATGGGTGTGTTTGTGTTCTATAGGCCACCATCCAGGTTTTCCAGCACCATTTGTTAACAATGCTGTCTTTTTTCCAGTGTGCATTTCTAGCTCCTTTATCAAAAATCACGTGTCCATATACGTGTGACCTCATTTATCAGCCTTTAGTTTGTTATCCTTGATCAATGTGTCTGTTTTGACGCCATTACAAATTTGTATTAGTACTATAGACTGTAGTGCAATTTGAGATCAGAGAACTTCAGCAGTTTTTGTATTATTCAGGATTTCCTCAGCTATTCTCTCTGCCTCCTCCTCTCTCCCCCACTCTCTCAGTCTCTCTCTTACCTCTGTATTCTCTCTCTTCCTCCAGTCTCTCTCCCCTCTCTCTCCTCTCTCTCTTTCTATATTTGTGTTTACATATGAAGTTAAAAGTTTCCCCCTCAAGATCTGTGAAGAACTGTGTTAGAATTTTTTTGGTTGCATTAAGTCTGTATATTGCTTTGGATATGATGGTCATTTTCACTCAACTGATCCTCCCAATCCACGAGTATGAAAGATATTTATATCTTCTGATATCATCTTCAGTTTCTTCCGTGTCTGAAAGTTTCATTCTACAAGTTTTTAACTTGCTTAGTAAGAGATACCACTGTGTATATATGTACACACATACACACACACACACACACACACACACACACACACACACACACATGCTATTTTGAAACGTATTGTTTCTATGGAAAGTATTGAAGTATTGTTTATCTGACTTCTTTCTCAACCCATTTGTCATTTGTATTTCAGAAGTCTCGTGATAATTGTTTATGCTGTTGCTTTGTACAAAGTGTTTATCAGCTGTATAATTTTATTGGTATAGAAGGTTTTTGGATCATTTATACACATAGTCATATCATCAGCAAATAGATACTTCAATTTCTTCCTTTCCTATGTGTATCCACTTGATTGCTTTCAGTTTTCTTACTGCTATAGCTAAGGATTTAAGTAGTAGGTTGAATAGGTGTGAAGAGAGTGGACAACATTGTCTCATTTCTTTTTTTGTGTGTGTAAATGCTTTGAGTTTCTCTTCATTTAGGTTGACATTGGCAATTGCCTTGCTGTTAACTTTGCCTTTATTGTCGTGAGGTCTGTTCCTTGTATCTCTGTGAAAGTTATTATGAAATGGTGTTCGATTATATGTAAGGACCTCTTCAGCAGCTAATGGGATTACCATGTTGCTTTTGTCTTTCAGTTTGTTATATGGTGGATTACAATTATTGTTTTATGTACATTGAAGTACCCCTGCATTATTTTCACATATCTACTACATATGTGCCAATAATTTCATAGCTGACAATCTATCCTCTACAGCAACATCCTCTGACATTGCCCTCCGAGTGTATACATTTAAACTTCTGTATTTGAGCAATGTGCTGAGTAGTTATGTTCTAAAGGCACTGTGCAATGCTGTGAAGAGACACCATGATCATGGCAATTCTGATAAAGGAAACATTTAATCAGGAGTCTTACAATCTCAGAGGTTTAGTTCATTAATACCCTGGTAGAATATGGTGACGTACAGGCAGACATGATCCTGGAGAAGGACCATGTGTGGAGAAGGAGTTATGTCTTGATCTCACACGCTAAGGGAAATGGTGGCAGACACAGGATGTGACTTGAGCATATAAAAGATCAATATGATATTCATATCATCATCTAACATTAAGTAATGATGTCCTGTATCGAGTATTAGGCGAGTATTATGCTTTCTAAGTGCATTTTGGTTATATTTATAATATCTAATGTGTATATAAATCCTGCAGCAGAAAATTCATTACTCGGAAACAGAGGAGACCGTGAAGAGCATTCAGACTCAAATCTAAGGAATGAAGGATGGGTATGTAACCTATAAAATTCACATTAATTACTTAGTCGTGTTGACTTAGAAAATAAATATTACCTGAAAATAATGCACATTTAAAATGCCATTACAGTTAAAACAATAATTTGACATTACCATGAAAGCAGCTAATTCAGTCACATCATTTTATATACCCCATTGGCAAATAGTAACCATTTTTCCAAATCAAAAATTGCTTCTGTGTAAGTCATAGGTAAATGTGGTATATGTAACCAATAAAGACAAACATCACTGTCAGGACACATCTTGTGTTGTAAGGGGTATATTGTTTGTATATTCTACATACATACCACTCTGTCACATATCTTCTACCAGTGGGTTATTTATCCTATAGATTGTCTATTTATTGAGTGAGGTACCCTTGTCTTATGAGAAGTTGTTTAGTTTCGTGTGATTCCATTTGATAACTGGATATTTGGAGCTGTGAATTTTATTATCTTTGCGTTTGAAACCAGGGTCCTTTGTAGAAAGACCTTTGCTCTGCTACTGAGTTAAGTTTCCTCCCCTGCACTCACCTGTAATATGTTACGAGTTTCAGTTCTTATCTACAAAGCATAGAAACATTTGGAGTCAATATTTATAAAGCCTGAGAATGAAGGATCCCCTTGCATACGAATAAGGGTCTAAGAGTCTACCCAGTTTCATCGTGACCCTTGGTTAAAGATGCTGTCCTTTCTCTGGTGGGAAATGTTGGAATCCTTTTCAAAATTCAAGTGGCTGTAGGATACTGGATTGCATGCAAGAACTAAGTTGCCTGTATCAATCACTGTTTCTATGAAGACGACAAGTACCATCGTAATTAATCTATTTGTAAGTGCAATTGGAATTCTGCTACGGTGAAAGCTGCAGCAGGTTTTGTTTTTGGTTCGTTTGCTGTTTGCTTTTTTGACATTCCAGTTTGGTTTGACTTTACTTACTATTGGATTTGCCATACAAAACTCAAGATGATGTTATCTGATTTTTGTGAAAATTTCATGGGAAGTCTGAGAAGCAAGACAGTTAATCCTTCCTTTGCTTATTGATGCATGGGGAGTTTAAAGAACGATTCTTTCCCATTTTTCCATCCTATGATAATGTCCTCTCATCTGCTTAGATATAAAAAAGTTTTCTTTTTCTCATTTGCTGACTTAGGATTATTATATTTCACCGTCTTAATATCATTTGAAGCCATTTTTATGAAATCTTGTCATTCATTTCTTTCTCAGTATGTTTGCCATTTGCATAGAGAAAGACTACTTCCTTTAGTACCTGCATTTGTGTCCTGTGGTTTTGCTAAATGTGTTCATTACCCTTTGGTGTTTACATTTGGAGTCCTTAGGATATTTCTTGTACAGCATGGATTCCTTTGGTAATAAAACTTGTTTTAGCCTGAATTCCCGTGATGGTGTCCAGTTTGTTTCCTTGACATGACTCATTGCTCTGTACAATTTCAAGGATTTTCCTGAGGAGGAGGAGTGAGAATGTTTATCCCTATTTCCTTTCTGATTTTACTCAAAATGCTTTCTCTGTCCTTTGTTGGAAACTGCTGCCTGTGTGTGGTATTCATTGCATTGATTATGTTAAAGAATACTTTGCTTGTTGCTGGATCGATCCTCAAGGGTTTCTATCAGGAAGGGATGTTGGATTTTGTCACAGTCATGCTCTACATCTAATGATGAGTGTACAGTGTGTCTGTGCTTATAGAATGTGCTTATAGAGTCTGCTTATAGAATGGAGGATGCGAAAAAAGTGAGCCTGAATTGGATTTAGTAGAAAGGTTGATACTTCCCATGTACACAATTGTAGTGTCATAATTCCAGACATCCATGACAAGGTGAAGGGCTCATATATTTTGTGTTTGTCAGTGGGAAATTTGTAGTTCTTCAATTAAGAAGATAAGATGGAGTAATGTATGGTTTGAAATAAGGAGAAGAAAGTATTTTTCATGATTTATTTCCTCCTCAAAGAAATGGTAAAAGTTTGAGTAATGACTGAGCTTATGACACTGACTCAGTTATTGTTCAATTTATACATATATATAGAAATAAATATCATACTCTAGTTTACCTGAACACGACTAGAATATGCCCCTGAAGAATAAATAAAAGTTTTTGTATGTACAAAGAGGATAGGGCCATATGTTCAAGAGAGAAAACCGCCTAGAAGATAAGTCTTGTTCCCATCTGAAAGTTTTGTTTTGAAGTACCAACCCTTAATCACATAAATATTGCTATAATCAGAGAAGGAAATGAAATTAGAAAATTCTGTTCAACTGTCCTTCATGGATATTTTAGCTAAGACTCAATGTTCCACACAGCTACAGGAAACTGTGAATTCCACATCTGTGTAATATACCCAGACACATAAAATATAGAAAGCTGTACTCTATACTATGAGATATGGAACAAATTTGCTGAGAAGATGAAGAAGACATAATATTGCAGGTGAAGGTCTAACACTCATTGACATGTCAGAATAGAGAAATGGATAGGAGATTTTAAAGTGAAAAACATCATATTTATTGGAGGAGTTTAAGGAAAATGTCACTTGCTTCAGTGACAAAGCAAGTATCATAATACATCATTTCCTACACTTTCTTAGGTTGTTGTTTACACGAAGAGTCTGGGCAGGAATGTATTTGGTGAATATGATCAAAGCCCAGTAGCAGATAAATAAAATTCATACTGAGGAGGATGAACAGAGATGATTACCTTGGTCAATCAGGTGGAACTCTGTAAATGTGTTTCTTCTTCTGGTCACTAGTTCTTCATAAGGGAGAACTAGAAGAAAGGATAGATGCACTTGAGCCTGAAGACGAGATTTGCCCTGCAACAACCTAGTGCTCCCTATAGACTTCACATATTTGTCAAGTGTTGTTTTCTGAAAATGGCAAGTTGAGTTGTGTTCTCAGAAAGGGAAAGCATCCTGACTAATGACTCTTTCACAGAGTCCTCTGCCAGATGGCACACAAGCTGAGGATTGCAGACAACCTGGGCTATCAGCCAATGTGAAAGTCCAATTGGCGACACCACTATCTGGACTTCCAGAGGACGGTATGTAGTCCATTTAAAAAGTATCATGTCTACAAGATGTTAATTGATAATATAACATGGGCATGTTGCATCATCCAAATAGATTATAGAATTCATGTGGGTAAATCTGGAGGATCATAGATCTTTAAATAAGAACCACTATCTAAAACAGCAGACATTTGGTAGGAATTGCAAATATTGTAATCTCCTTGGTTAGCACCAAACAAAACAAATGTATTCCTCTCCTATGGGAGTGGGAAAAGGCATATCTTCCAGAAGGCTTTATAATAAAAAATGTGCCACAAGTGAACTATGGAGCAGCAGAGGTTTTAGAATGGTAAAATATCAACATAAGATACAGATAGAAAAATATGTGCTATCCTCAGAAAGTTTATAAAGAAGTGTTTAGTGAAGTTCAAATCATAATTTTTTTAGACACACAACATGGAAAGAACATGAGTATGTTCTTTCCCAGCTTATCCTTGTATGAAGAATGTATACATTCACAAAGTCACAAATTTCTAGGGAAGTCATCTTCAGTGATCTCATACTAATATATCATCTCATGTGAGGGCAGGGGTGGTGATTCTATGATTGAAGTTTTTTTTTTTTTGAGTATTCTAAAGGATTGCTAGGTTATATGTACAATTGAAACTATTAAATGAAAGTTGTACTGTAGTCTACTGTCTATTCTGACATGAAATTATTGTTACGTCCTGATAGACTATTATGTTTGTTTATAAATTGTGAGTGTACGTGTGTGTGTGTGTGTGTGTGTGTGTGTGTGTGTGTGTGTGTGTGTCTGTGTGTTTGCCACTAGATAATAAGATATCCACTCCTGGTCTAGATGAACACACTGAGCAAACTGAAGAAGATGATGAATTTTATGATACAGTATCAAATCCGGGAAAATGGGTATGTAAAGTATTAAAGGGACATCATTCATATATTGGTGTTGGATTTGAGGGTATGGCAATTTTAATGTAATGTACTTTTTCAACTACCTAATATAACTAGTGACACAATAGTTTGCTATTATAATGAAAAGATTTCATCACAAAATTTAATAGTGTCTTTCAGGATTTAGAAACGAGTTTTCCTACGTAAAAGTTGCTTCGCTGTAATTCATTGCAAACTATAGAGTTGAAAAAGTAAAAAGACATATTTCACAGTCTTGATGCATCCATTGTCCTAAAGGGGAAGAGACTGGGCCCTAAGTCACACAGTCCTGTTGGACAATGGGTTTTTTTAATCTTCTTGATTGTCTATTTATTGAGTGATGGTATCCAATCGTTTCTCTTAGGCTTTGTTGTTTAATACTAATTTTCCCTTTTAAAAATTATTTCGGTATGAGTTATAGCAACTAGGTAAGTCATGGCAGAGATCCCAACAGTCAAATTTCACGTTTCTAAGCTACCTCATACATTCCCTGCTCAAAAGTTGGAATTCACAAAGAAAACATTTCATGTCTTTGTCCTTTGTAGCTGTCCCAGAATCTAGTCCTATCGTTTCTATTACGCTTTGTTGTTCTTGACTAATTTCCCCTTGTAAAAATGGCTTCGGTGTGAGTTATAGCCACTATGTAGCTCGTGACAGGGATCCCAACAGTCAAATTTCACGTTCCTGATGAATCCAGAATTTCAAATGGAAGGTTTGCCTTATATGTTATCGACCTGGCCATCTATCATATGTCGACATGGTGGCCAATGGGCTCTTGATCTTATAGCTTGGATCTCTGTGGAGTGGCGGTGTGGTTATATCCTGAGTGTCAACTGGTGTCCTGTGGCCTGGTCTCTTAACCTCGTTTTATGCATCTAAAAATTTGTGTCTCCTTTCTCATACATTCCCGATCTGTGCCTAAGAATCGCGGAGCATGAGAGGACAAAGGGGCGTACTTGCTTGGTTTTCCTGGCTGTCTTTACAAATTCAAAAACTCCAGAAATCAAGTTTGGCATATACATTACCTGTGTATCCTGCCAAAGTCAAGATCAAAGGAAAACTTTAGTTTGCTGCCTGGTTTGTGCTTGTATTTTTTCACTCCACTGGCTTCCTTGTTATACATGTTTCACTTACAAATAGTACAATCACTTACCTTACAAGTCATTCTTTGGTCGTTTTTTTCATCATATTTCAGGGAATTCATCATGTGTGGAGGAAATTAATGGAACTTGTGTTGCTTTTGTCAGTCTCTGTTAAGCCAGTGCCAAGAATCACCTTCTGCCCTAATACCCTGACACCCTGCATGATATTCTGTGAGAAAGGCTAACATGGTACCCACCTTTCATTACTACTGGCAGTCTGCAATGCCCTTATCATAACACATCGTTGTCTAGTCTTTCTTGAGTCATTGTTTCCAGGAAGAGTCTGAGCAGTAAGGTTTTTGTGAATGTGCTAAATCACAGTAGCAGATAAATTAAAAACATACTGAGTCAGATGATAAGAGATGATTACCTTGTTCAATCAGGTGGTTACCTTGTTCAATCAGGTGGAACTCTGTTTGTGAACATGTTTCCTCAGGTCTCTTGTTCTGCATATGTGGGATCTAGAAGCAACGAGAGATGCTCCTGAGTGGGAAGACTAGATTTGCCTTGCAAAAACCTAGGTCTCCCTATACACTTCCCATATTTATCAAGTGTTACTTTCTGAAAATGACAAGATGAGTTGTGTTCTTAGAAAGGGAAAACATCCCGACTGAAGAATGTTGCGAATGACTCTTTCACAGAATCCTCTGCCACATGGAGCACAAGACAAAGATGGTGGGGCTCCTGTGCCACCAGCCAGTATGTTAACTCGACCATTGACACTCCAAACTCCACAACCAGTGGATGGTATGTAGTCTGTTTTAAAAGTATCAGGTCTACAAGGTGTTGCAGCATCAAACAGATTACAGAATTCATGTGGGAATGTCTGGAGCATCACAGATCTCAGAATGAGAACCACTGTCTAAAACAACAGATTGGTTGGAATTGCAAATTCAATAATCTCCTTGGTTCTCTTCACAAAAAAAAAAAAAAAAAAATCCTCTGCTGTGGGAGTAGGAAAAGGCATATCCTCTAGAAGGTTTATTCTCTAAATTGTTCCAAAAAAAGACTACGGAACAGCAGAGATATTAGAAGGGTTAAAGTGTCAAGAATACGATACTGACAGAAAAATATGTGCTGTCCTCAGAAAGGTATTCATGAAGTGTTTAGTGATATTCAAAACTTGTTTTGAGACACACATTCTGGAAAGAACATGAATGTGTTTCTTCCTAGCTTTTACTAGACTATAGATTGGATAAAATCACTGAGTCATGAATATCTAAGGAAATCATCCACACATTTAATGACCTCATACTATAATCTTATCATGATCATGTGAGGACAGGGGTGGTATATTTATGATTGCAAGATTTTTGAATATTCAAAAAGATTCATATCTTCAATTGAAACTATTGAATGAAAGTAGCACTGCAGTCTCATCTGACATTAAATTATTTGTAGATCCTGGTTGACTATGATGTTTATAAATTGTGTTATCTTTATTTTTACACTAGCTAATAAAGGATTTTCCTCTGGTCAAGATGAAAACATTGGGCATAATGAAGATGATGAAGAATACTATGATACAGTATCAAATCCAGAAAAGTGGGTATGTAAAGTTTTAAGCTGATATTATGCACATGTAGGTGTTGGATTTGAGGATATTGGCAATTTTAAAATAATGTACATTATCAACACCCTAATGTAAATAGTGACACATGAATTTGATATAATATTGAAAACTTTTCTTCACATAATTTTATAATGTCCTTTGGTATTTTGTAACAAATTTTCTTCTGTATAATTTGCTCCGCTGAAAGTTATTACAAAATATAGATTAAAAATGTAATAAGTGAAATTTCAGTGTCTTGACACATGTAGTGTTTTACAGGGAAGGGATTTCCTTGTTTCATAGTTATTTGGCCATTTTTTACATAGTTGTCCTGAAGTATTATGGGCTCTTTAGCTTATAGCTCAGCTCTCTGAAGAGTTGTAGTGTTCTTCTCTGCACAGATGTTGTCTAGTGTCTTGAGACCCTGTGCGTTAATAGGTTTTATGCATCTAAAAATTTAGGAATCATTGTATTGTTTCCTGGTCCAATCCAAAGAGTCTTTTCTTGTGCCAGTTAGTTAAGTTGTGAGCAGACATTGCGCTGGGGTGCATTGAATTTCAGTTCTTCTCATGAAAGCCTATGTGTAATTGGAGTAGTGATTCCTAAGAGGGAGGAAGAAGGATCTAAATCCATTGAAGGATGAGCATCTCCTCAGTTACATCTTCTGAACCACTGATCTACTGACATTCACGAATCTATGCTGTAAATGTAAGGCTCCACAGATATACAAGATATTGTACATTCCAAAACTGTGTGATAGAGGAAGACACAAAAAATACAGAAGCTATGCTATTTTGAGTGAAGGAACCAAAATGTCATTGAATGATCACTAGACTCCTGGGTGCAGGGGCCAAGAACTGAAATTGACATTCCAAAGGAAGGACAAATGCACAGGAATAAATACACCAGAAGGAGAAAACAACTGATCCTAGAAGAGAAATTCAAGGGAAATCTGCTCTAGAAATAGAGTAAGATTGAACAGGGAAATTGCTGCTCAGAGTTCTTTCTGAGAATGAGGGCTATCAAGAGACAATGATGTCTTCAGTGTGTGTGTGTGTGTGTGTGTGTGTGTGTGTGTGTGTGTGGGCCTCCTGAATGTCCAAGAACAGGGGAGCCTATTGGACAAAGGGGAAGCCTTGAGTAGTTTGCGGTGACTATCTTTACAAATGGAGAAACTCCACAAATCATGTTTTCTATGCATATGAACACTTTCTCTCAGTGATTGATGGTCACTAAAAAGGTCAA